>NW_015125795.1:0-468 GCF_001443285.1 Poecilia latipinna | reverse complement strand
GATGACACATAAACCACAGATACCACTGATGCCTCAGATGCCACAGATGCCACCGATACCACAGATACCACAGATACCACCGATACCACAGATGCCACAGATGCCATAGATGCCACAGATACCACAGATGCCACAGATACCATATATGCCACAGATACCACTGATGCCACAGATGCCACAGATGCCACCGATACCACAGATACCACAGATACCACCGATACCACAGATGCCACAGATGCCATAGATGCCACAGATACCACAGATGCCACAGATACCATATATGCCACAGATACCACTGATGCCACAGATGCCACAGATGCCACCGATACCACAGATACCACAGATACCACCGATACCACAGATGCCACAGATGCCATAGATGCCACAGATACCACAGATGCCACAGATACCATATATGCCACAGATACCACTGATGCCACAGATACCACAGATGCCACAGATACCACA
>NW_015125794.1:0-468 GCF_001443285.1 Poecilia latipinna | reverse complement strand
AAGGGTGTGAATATTTCCAATGTCTCTGTAACTGATGTCGCCTGTCGGATCACTTTGCTGTTATCTTTGAATGTTCTTTATCCATTAACCCACTTGGACAAACAGCTACTATCACAAAACGTACTTTCACAGAAAACACAGCAGAAACATTTAATCAAATCTACTCTTCTTCCTCACCCTTAAGCTATAATAATGTACATAAGTTGGTAGATGATTTTCAGTGCAAACTTTCAGATATGGTTGATTACATTGCCCCCATGAAAGTGAAGGTTGTGACTGGTAGGAAGAAATCTCCATGGAGAAATGCACAAACAGTTCAATCTGTTAGACAACTCTGCCGTAGGGCCGAACGGAAATGGCGTAAAACTCAACTACACGTTTATTATGACATCTACAAGGAAAGACTACGTAACTATCACACAACACTAAAACTTGCAAGAGAGGCTTTCTTTGCAGATGTCATAAACA
>NW_015125793.1:0-468 GCF_001443285.1 Poecilia latipinna | reverse complement strand
AAAGGGCACATTAGTGCAAATGGCAACATTCAGACAAAACAAAGGGCAAAATGAAGACAAGAGTGAAGGCGGTGACGTCAAAGGGCCACGAAAGCAGGTGGCTGAGCCTCCTGGCAAAGTCCGATAGAGGTGTTGTTTATCGAGGAATGATGTCCCTGGGAGCGCTCAGCTCCACAGATCCATGGATACAGGAGGGGGTGAGGTGGGAAGGAGTGTTATGTTTACATATCTTCAAGGAGATTGGAAATATGCTGCCCTTCCAAGGCCACACAGGGAAAGACAATTCAGAAGCAGAATGTCTTAGGGTGGAAAGATTATAAATTTCAATCTTCCCAAAAGTCTCTCCGATACATCTCTGTTCCCAATTATCCAAATTAGTTTGGTCATTCCACTAAACTAAAACTAGCAACTTCTCCAAGATCGATTCCAACTCGTTAGTGAGTCCTCGTCTCTGTCCACACCAACAGT
>NW_015125791.1:0-468 GCF_001443285.1 Poecilia latipinna | reverse complement strand
CTGGTGGGGAAGGAACCGGAGCTAGTGTGCGAGGCTGAGAGGTTCCGGCTAGAAATAGTCGGCCTCACCTCGACGCATGGCTCTGGTTCTGGAACCAGTCTCCTTGAGAGGGGCTAAACGTACTTCCACTCTGGAGTTGCCCACGGTGAGAGGCGCCGGGCTGGAGTGGGCATACTTGTTGCCCCCCATCTTGGGGCCTGTACATTGAGGTTTACCCCGGTGAACGAGAGGGTAGCCTCCCTCCACCTACGGGTGGGGGGACGGGTTCTGACTGTTGTCTGTGCTTACGGGCCAAACAGCAGTTTAGATTTCCCACCCTTCTTGGAGTCCTTAGAGGGGGTACTGGAGAGTGCCCCTCCTGGGGACTCCCTTGTTCTACTGGGGGACTTCAACGCTCACGTGGGCAATGACAGTGAGACCTGGAGGGGCGTGGTTGGGAGGAACGGCCCCCCCAGATCGGAAGAGCAC
>NW_015125790.1:0-468 GCF_001443285.1 Poecilia latipinna | reverse complement strand
GTGATTATATGTTTGCTTCTTACACCACTTAGCTTTCACATCAGAAAATTCCTCTCGATACATATTTCATGCAGGAAGATTATTGGTGGCACACAGCTTCTTTTTTTGAAGCAGAACTTTACTTCAAAAATCCTGAATTAAGTTCCTTTACTCATTCGGATAATGTGAGGGGTGGATTGTCTGAACTTATTGATTGTGATGTTCCAGGCTGCCCCTGTGGAATAGCAACATAACACTTGACAGCAGGTTTCAATCATTGTGTGTCTCTCCAGAGGTTAATTATTATCAATCATGTGACTGCTGTCATGGCTTATAATGTAGTTTGTCCAAATCTGTTGGCAGTTAGTCAAAAGATGGGTTTCCCTTTTATTCAATGCCAAAAATGCTAACATTTTTAACATTGTTGGTGTCTGAAGGTGTAGCTTCAGACACCTCTGTAGGGGCAAAAAAAAAAAGTCTCTCTCTCTC
>NW_015125789.1:0-468 GCF_001443285.1 Poecilia latipinna | reverse complement strand
TCACAAAATCCTCTGGTGTCCCGTCCTCTGGCCTCCAGAGGGCGGACCGACGCTCGTCCCTTCCTCTGGGAGGAGAGTCAGGCGGTCCGATGCTCATCTATTCCTCTCGGAGGAGCGTTGGGCGGTTCGATGGTCTTCCCGTACTCTGGGACGAGCTTCGGGCGATCCGACACTCATCCCTTCATGTGGGAGGAGTGTCATGCGGTCCGACGATCATCCGTTCATATGGCAGGAGCATCGTGCCCTCCAACGCTCGTCCCTTCATCTGGGAGGAGAGTCGGGCGGTCCAACTCTCGTCCCTTCCTCTGGGAGGAGCGTCGGGCGGTCCGACTGTCTTCTCGTACTCTGGGACGAGCTTCGGGCGATCCGACACTCATCCCTTCATGTGGGAGGAGCGTCGGGCGGTCCGACTGTCTTCTCGTACTCTGGGACGAGCTTCGGGCGGTCCGACACTCGTCCCTTCCTCTG
>NW_015125788.1:0-468 GCF_001443285.1 Poecilia latipinna | reverse complement strand
AGTATTAATTAGCTAGCCAATCAAAAAAAAAACATTAATCAGCTAGCTCATCAGAAAAAGTATTAATCAGCTAGCCAATCATTGCCAGCAATTAGCTAGCCAAACAGAACCAGCATTAATCATCTAGCCAATCAAAAAAAAAAACAATCATCTTGCTCATCAGAAAAAGAATTAATCAGCTAGCCAATCATTGCCCGCAATAAGTTAGCCAAAGAGAACCAGCATTAATCAGTTAGCCAATCACAGCGAGCATTAATCAACTAACCAATCAAAAAAAAACATTAATCAGTTAGCCAATCAGACCGAATTTTAATCAGCTAACTCATCAGAAAAAGCATTAAACAGCTAGCCAATCTGAGGGAGAATTAATCAGGTAGCTAATCACAGCTAGATTTAATCAGCTAGCCAATCAGAGTGAAAATTAATCAGCTAGCTCATCAGAAAAAGCTTTAATCAGGTAGCCAATCA
>NW_015125787.1:0-468 GCF_001443285.1 Poecilia latipinna | reverse complement strand
AAAGTCAGTAAATTTACGGTAAAAAAAGGTAAAAAACCAACAGTTTTTGACCGTCGTATCCAAAAACATTTCATTACCGTAGAAATTACATGGAACTACCGTAAGTCGAAACTGTAAAGAAAGTCAGTAAATTTACGGTAAGAAATGGTAAAAGACCAACAGTTTTTGACCGTCGTATCCAAAAACATTGCATTACCGTAGAAATTACATGGAACTACCGTAAGTCGAAACTGCAAAGAAAGTCAGTAAATTTACGGTAAGAAATGGTAAAAGACCAACAGTTTTTGACCGTCGTATCCAAAAACATTGCATTACCGTAGAAATTACATGGAACTACCGTAAGTCGAAACTGCAAAGAAAGTCAGTAAATTTACGGTAAGAAATGGTAAAAGACCAACAGTTTTTGACCGTCGTATCCAAAAACATTGCATTACCGTAGAAATTACATGGAACTACCGTAAGTCGAAA
>NW_015125786.1:0-468 GCF_001443285.1 Poecilia latipinna | reverse complement strand
AGCTAAAAATGTAGTTTGTAAACTAAATAGTTAGGAAGCTAAATATTCATTGTATCTAAATCAGTGGTTCTTAACCTGGGTTCGATCGAACCCCAGGGGTTCGGCGGAGCCTCTGCCACAGAGGTAAAGACACACTGTGTAAAGTCGTGATGACGCCCCGCTTTGCCATCACTTGCTGCAGAGGATCACGTTACATTGCTTGGCCAATCAGTACTGCGGAGGAGCACTGATTGAAGGAGCTCCACTCTCAGCGTGAATTTTAACTTGTGTCTTTAATTACTTCAGCAAAACTCACCGTTTTTACTACATTCTGTAGCTTTCGGTGTACTTCTAAATCTGCTCCTTAGTCGCATCTTTTCGGGGTTGGTACTGCCTCTAGTGGCGTGGGGGAGGTAATACAACTACCTGATTTATTAATTACATTAATAAATCAGAATACCGCAAATTATTTTCTGTGCCGGGAGGTGG
>NW_015125785.1:0-469 GCF_001443285.1 Poecilia latipinna | reverse complement strand
CAACACCACCCAACACCACCTGATACCACCTGATGCCACCAAACACCATCCAACACCCCCCAATACTACCCAACACCACCCAATACCACAAAAAACCACCCAACACCACCCAACACAAGAAACCACCCAACACCACAAAAAACCACCCAACACCACCCAAAACCACCTGATACCACAAGAAACCACCCAACACCACAAGAAACCACCCAACACCACCTGATACCACCCAACACCACCCAATACTACCCAACACCACCTGATACCACCCAACACCACCCAATACCACAAAAAACCACCCAACACCACAAGAAACCACCCAACACCACCCAACACCACAAAAAACCACCCAACACCACAAAAAACCACCCAACACCACCTGATACCACCCAACACCACCCAATACTACCCAACACCACCCAACACCACAAGAAACCACCCAACACCACCCAACACCACAGAACGCAAGAGC
>NW_015125784.1:0-469 GCF_001443285.1 Poecilia latipinna | reverse complement strand
TCAGTACATTGGAGCAATAAGTTGGGATGCAGCACAATGTTCTGTTTATGCAAGTGCTCAGTTCACCTCTACCTGGCATTCCTGAGTTTCTTCAAGTTTTTCATTTGTTATCAAAGTTCTGAAGAACTTTTTTTTCTAAGAAGTGCGATCTAAGATGTTAATAAAAGAAAAATGTGTGCAACATAAAAAAAGGGTCTGTTTTCATTTAACAAAGATATTTTCAAATCAGACATGGTGGAAAGCAGTCAAACCAACAGCTACATATTTATTTATTGGGTTAAGATGATTAAAAATGTGGTACACTCAATTGACCAAAGCCTTTATAAGTAATGGGAGGGGGAAAATGAATCACAAAAAGCTGCAGTTCATCCTTTTGCCATAATCTTTCAAATCCATATTTCTGATCTTTAATCAAGCTTAAAAACTGAAAGACAGACAGCAGGAGCAAAGCCCTGCTGAGGTGGAACAG
>NW_015125783.1:0-469 GCF_001443285.1 Poecilia latipinna | reverse complement strand
ATCAATATTAATTAACAAACTAAGGCAAGTTAACTCCACAGTTAATAATCATGCCTCTGCTCCACTGAGAATAGATATGCATGTTCAACACAACGCTCTACAACACACGTAGCAGATAGCTCGGACTTAGCAACAGGTGAAATAATAGCAAACAAATAAACTTCAAATCACTCATTTAGCTGCAGTAAACACTCAAATATTGCAACTTACTCATCAATGACGCACTTATAAGGAGAACACACATATCTTGCAAGTCTTTCCCACGTATTAGCACAGTGGTTAGGTTACCCATCTTCCCCACCAGATATCAGCAACGTTGGCTATGGCAAGGTGTCGACGACATCACTGCCCTAACTACGATACCATAGTTAGGGCGTTACTTTTGCTTTAAGGGACAAAAGTAACACTGAACAGAAAACACATAATACAAAGAGTAATGCTCAACACCAAACTCAAACTATTTAAGGGT
>NW_015125782.1:0-469 GCF_001443285.1 Poecilia latipinna | reverse complement strand
GGTTCGGTTCTGATCAGGAGACGATCAGGTCCATCAGCAGCTGATCCAGGTGAGCCGCTACCTGAGGAGCTTTGGCTCTGATGGAGAACATCTGAGGGATTCAGAGGAGGATTGATCACAGATCAGATCCATCTGATGGTCGATCAGCGTTTAGATTCATCCAGACTGATCATCCTGGAGCTCTGAGCAGAACTTAGAGCGGTACCAGCGGTACCGGTACCGGTCCAGCTGCAGCCGTCCTCCAGTGGAGCCGCCCGCTTTGTGAAAGCGCCTTTTGGACAGAAAGCATCTCTACTCTGTGAATGCAGCTCCTGCTGCTGATTCCTGTCTGCAGAACAAACGTCCACATTCAGAACCTCTCTGGTCTGTAGACCGGCTGGAGGCTCTGCCGCAGCAGCAGGTCCGACCCGGAGGCTCTGCCGCAGCGGCAGGTCCGACCCGGAGGCTCTGCTGCAGCAGCAGGTCCGAC
>NW_015125781.1:0-469 GCF_001443285.1 Poecilia latipinna | reverse complement strand
GGGGTCCCCAAACTTTTTCCTGCGAGGGCCACATAGCTGTTACTTTCTCTGGTCGGGGGCCGGTCTTAGTTTTTGGAGAAAGAAACCTTAGAAAATTCTGGTCGATGGGGAGGGGGGGAGGTTGCGACGACACATTCGCGCTTTTAGATAGATTTTTACCCAGAATGCAAATGGAAAAAACCGTGAGTGAAACGGTGACTGACTGACTAGTATATATTCCATTGAGGGAAAGTTAGTTTCATGTCTGCTCAAGAGCCCCCTGGTGGTTGAAGAAAAATCCACATATAAACCAGAAAATATAATATATGAAAAAAAACACTGAATGCTCTCTGGTATGAGGAGGCGGGCCAGAGGAGGCGGGCCAGATCCGGCATTGTTCAGGGGGCCGGACCAAATGACGTGGCGGGGCCGTAGTTTGGGGGCCTCTGTTCTTCTGGGTTGAACAGGGAGCATGTTGATTAGCTTGAGC
>NW_015125780.1:0-469 GCF_001443285.1 Poecilia latipinna | reverse complement strand
TTCCGCTGCTACTTTTTTCTTAAACTTTGGACATGCGGCTTTTCTGTGAATTCTTCTTCAACCACCAGGGGGCTCTCTAGCAGGAAGTGAATCATTGGAAGTCAAAATTGGAAATCAAAGAGGAACGTGCTAATTTTCATTTAGAACAACCACATGCTAGCAGCAGGCACGACGGAGAAATGTTTTCAAACTCATATTATGCAGCTTCTAAGTTGAGGAGTGTCGATCTGGCAGTACAGGAGGGAAATAAACACGCTGCACGTAAACTCGGCGTGAACAAAATCGGATTTGGAGACGAACTGCGTCCTTAATATATCCAGCAGTTATTAGGATGCAGCCCTCTGCTGCCCTCTGCTGGGTCCTTATGGGAAACCGAGAGCGGCAGAGATACCAGCGGCCTGTAGCCCGGTGCGGCTGATAGATGTAAGTTTTCAGGGGGGTAAAAAATTTGAAGGTACGGTTTATAGTA
>NW_015125779.1:0-469 GCF_001443285.1 Poecilia latipinna | reverse complement strand
TCTGGTCTACAAAGTGCAGCATGGAGACGACTGTGAACAGAACCATGGAAAAGTAGTTGTTGTTCATGTACAGACCATAAATATGGAGTCCAGCTGTGTTTGATGCTGCTGGGCAGACGGACCACTGGGAACCTCTGAGCTCTGCTGGTCCACTCTGTGGAGGAACCAGGAACAATCAGGAAGGCAGGAAATATTCATCCAGCAATATTTACTAATAAAATAACTAAGAGTCACATTAAAGCAGAAAACAGAGCATCACATGAACACAACACAAAGAAGTTAGAAAGAGGAAAATGAACTACAAGGATGAAGACCAGTAACACCAGAACCACCAGTAGACATTTTATAAAGTTGGTGCTGAACTTGGATTTCAAACTGTCCACACTGTCAGCAGATCTGATGCTGGTGAGGACAGAGTCAAAGAGCTTGGGGACAGTGGAAGTGAAGGCTCTGTCCACACAGGTCTTCA
>NW_015125778.1:0-469 GCF_001443285.1 Poecilia latipinna | reverse complement strand
GCATTGGGGGGAAATTGACGAGTCCGTGCGAGCTTACTGGGCTGAGCGAGGACCGGAGAGCTGTCAAAATATGAATGTTGGCTTTCAAGCATCAGAACGGGTGTACAAGCATCAAAAGCGTCACTTCTCCAAATCTCACTTTAAACGCAAGATGTTAAATGGTGAGCACATCGAAAGACCGTGGCTGCTCTACTCTCCATCCACCGGAGCTGCATTTTGTTTTGCATGCCGCATTTTCAGCAATGCTAATACTCAGTCAAACTTTGAAACAGTTTCAGTGACTGGAAGCAACTGAACGCATGAGAGAGCACGAAAACAGCGAGCATCATAGAAAAGCAATGCTGACATATGTTTCACTTGCAGCAGCCAGCGGGAGGATAGACACAGAACTGCAGAAACAATTTGAATCTGAGTGTTCATATTGGACTGAAGTGTTGAGAAGAGTTGTGTCTGTTGTCAAGTTTTTAGC
>NW_015125777.1:0-469 GCF_001443285.1 Poecilia latipinna | reverse complement strand
CCTAGCGCCAACTCAGGGTACCACAGTATTGTTCCCAGAAATAAATTCACAATAATACAAAAATAAAAAAATAAAAAAAGGAAACTGAGATAATTACATAACCCAAATGTTTTGTGTACTTAATACAACCAGCTTAAACATTGTAGAACAAAAGAACCAAATACACACACCTGCACAAATAGAAATACAAAAAGCCCTTTAGCATGCAGCTCTTCCACAACAGGAGTCGGAATTCCCCTAGCAGATAAGCACATGGAGAAACCCTGTGACTAACTAATAACAATATCAGCTCTAATATTTACAACAAAATTTTCTTAACTTGTCAAAAGAAATGTATGTATTAAAACATAAACATTCACAGCTGCATGTGCTTTCAATTATTTTATAAATTTCAAAAAAACATGAACTTAACCAAGAGCAAAGAAAAGTTCCTACCTCTTCTCAGGCAGCCTAGCGCCAACTGAGAGTA
>NW_015125776.1:0-469 GCF_001443285.1 Poecilia latipinna | reverse complement strand
AGGTCAGGACTGTCTGTTTCATCTTCATGTGAAACAGTTAACTCTGTCTTTCTCAGACCTTAATTCTTATCAACCAGAATACCTCCTAACTGCCTGTGAGCAGTCGTATTTTGTCTCTTGTTTATCCTCCCTCTTTGTTGACAGTTTGACCTAGAGCTGAACTGGGCTCAGACCGTAGATCAGATATCACACCTGGACCTGAGCTGCTGGTTTGTTTAGGTTAAATGTTTTACGACCTCTGTTGTTTTCCTGACTGCCCCCTGTGACTGTTTTTCTTTGACAATAAAAGAAGGAGCTCACGTGAAAGCAGACCAGAATTCTCAGTGAACGGCATGGAGAGGCCGTGGCGGAGAGTTCTCCTTTTGCAAAAGCTTTGTCTATAAAATTCATATACGTTGTCTGTGGTCTTTTTATATAGGTTCGAGAAAAAGTACCTATCATTTGGTGCCGAAAGCCCGGGATCTCTCAA
>NW_015125775.1:0-469 GCF_001443285.1 Poecilia latipinna | reverse complement strand
ATAATTGGCATAAATGTCTGAATGGTCCAAACTGGAGAGAGTTTAGTTGGAAAATAAGAATGAGATTTTTTAGGACACCGATAGTGATGGCCAGCTATGATAATAATGCCAGTAATCTCTGTTGGCGGAAGTGCGGACAGATAGGAGATTTTTCCCATATTTTCTGGGAATGTCCAAAGGTGAAAAGTTACTGGGAGGGGGTAAAAAGGGAAATAGGAATAATACTAAATTTAAATGTGGACTGGAATATCCATAAAGTGATTCTAGAAGAGGTGGATCTCCCAACAGAGGTCACTAAATATATGCTGAGAGTCCTGGTGTTAATTGCTCGTAAGGTAATCACTGTGAACTGGCTGAAACCACACCTACCTACCTTGGAACAATGGGTTCAGAGGCTGAAGACTGTCAATCTGATGGAGGATATTACAGCAACTCTGAGGTTCCGGAAGGACATTTATAATAAAAGATG
>NW_015125774.1:0-469 GCF_001443285.1 Poecilia latipinna | reverse complement strand
GTGGTTCTTCGAAAGGGAACCTTACAATTTCCATCCAAAGCTGCTCTGGTAGATCTCCTGTTGCCCTGCAGTCTCTGTATACAGTCGCTTAATAGTGTTGGTGCAAGTCCATTTAAACACTTAAAAATCAATTTTAAAACATTATAATTTAGAAAATTTGTAAAATCCAAAATGCCAAATTTAACCAAAATGTGACAGTGATGGAATCTAATCAGCTTTTGATATAAAACCTTTCAGGCCTGATTATACAGACTTGCTAGTGGTTTGAGTATAGTTTGATTAGTCTGAGACCAGACAGTAGTTCCGTTGGTAAAATGTGAGAGGATCAGTGAATTTAAAAATATCTCTGCACAGTGAAGTGTCAATGTCTAATAATTTTAAAACAATTTATATTCGATCTAACAGTTTTGCAGATTGTATCAACTTGGCTCCTAAAATGTAACTGAGCATCCAGAATTATTCCTAAATA
>NW_015125773.1:0-470 GCF_001443285.1 Poecilia latipinna | reverse complement strand
GAATATTTGGGCTGCCACAAGGTTAATTTCCGATGCACTCGTGTGTTTGAAGAGGAAAAAATAAAATGTCCATAGCGCTCCGATGTAAAAATATAAACAAAAATTTATTCCACAGTTTTTTGAGTAAGTCTTTACAAGAGCAATAAAGTCCTTCACTAACCTCTACAAACAAACTACGGTTGAAAAACCGTGTGGCTCAGTTGCTCCCTTAGCAGCGCCTTCCCTTCTATCTGCCCTCTCCCTTGGCTACACGGCCCACCTCATTTGCATAAAATTGCCAGGTGGCCAATTAAGCTATAAAACATACTTCTAGTAATACTTATTCACAGTAAAACATCATGAAATTAGTTATATGCAATATTAATAATTCTACCTAAACTTTCAACAAAAACACTTAGTACATTTCTAATTAAGCAAATACATTTTAACAGTAACTGAATACTTTATACATTAACTTGGCCTCCACAATT
>NW_015125772.1:0-470 GCF_001443285.1 Poecilia latipinna | reverse complement strand
GCTACTACTCAAGTAACCCTAGTCAGAGGGGCTACATGCAAAGAATGTGGGAAGAATGGTTAGTTCAACATCCCCAGTCAACACTAACTGCCAAACAACAAGTAGCTCAGTGTTCCAACATACGCAAACGGCAACTGCTATCACAACTTGAGATTGACGAGGTACAACACAAGTGCAAGGGGGAGGAGCCAGGACGCCAGGTCAGAAGGGAGTTAACTACAACTACCCGCCCAGCGATTGGGTATGTAGCCCCAGTAATGAACGAACCATCTGAGCTGAACGAGGCAGCAACTGACCTGAGAGACAGAATCATGGCCCGAATGAACACCAGACAACCCCGACGCCAACTACAGCGGCTGAGTGAAGTACCATCAGAAAGTCTCATTGAAGATGTGAATGCAGCATTAAGAACTATCCCTACAAACACCAATGAGCTGATATACAACTCAGCATCAGTGATCCTTGAGATG
>NW_015125771.1:0-470 GCF_001443285.1 Poecilia latipinna | reverse complement strand
ACAGTGTCATGACAGTCTTATTCACCCCCCTTCAAATAAAGTGTTACCGTTATTTGCTTATAAATGTCAGAGTTCCAAACTCAATATTTAATTCTTAACATTACATATTTAGTTTGCAAACTAAATGCTTAACCGCAAATAATTTATTTTCCTAAGTATTTAGTTCCTAACTAAATATGTGAGCTAAGTATTCAGTTTTTTAGATTATTAAGCAGAGAGACGCAGAAAAGCAATTAGAAGTTAGAAGGAACTTAGAATTAAGAAAAATTCTTCCAGAACAGGAACATTTAGTTTTTATTTTTTAGAAACTGTGGAGTACTCATTACTTTTACAAATTTAGAGCACACTAAGGATGTCCAGAGAATTACTTATCTACCAACCCAGAAAAGAAGCAGATCAGTGTTTCTCCACCTGGTCCTCAGCCCCCCTGCTCTGCATGTTTTAGATGAGCCTCTGTTCCAGAACAGCTG
>NW_015125770.1:0-470 GCF_001443285.1 Poecilia latipinna | reverse complement strand
GCCAGCCCAGGTGCAGATCATTAATTACCATAGCAACGGGCCCTAGACAGAGGCAGTGAGTATTCCCACAGCGCTGAATCAGATCTCACAATGCATTGTGGGAAGAATACATATTTCCTGTGACTATTCATGTTTTGCTTACATAAAATTATTAATTCTCTGAATTTTTGAGTGTAAATTAAAATCTTTACTAAGACATTTTAAATTGTTTTTAGAAATTAACTATTAACAACTTTCTTCATGTTTTTTATTTTGGATTAGATCACCATGTGCGAAGCTTATAGTCGTCGGTCTCGAATTGAATTTCACATACCTTGGGTTCACACCTTGCTTTTCAATGGTGACTCATATTGCCAAGATATACCTGACAATATTTACAGTTACTGTGTTGTAATGGTGATATATTTATGTCAGACTAGCATATATCTATTTTTAATGTCAAATTTGAAATGCTAGGTTTAAAGTGGTGG
>NW_015125769.1:0-470 GCF_001443285.1 Poecilia latipinna | reverse complement strand
CCTTTGTTATCCGTTGTCTCCTGTTTTATTGTGTTTCGGATTTCCTTGTTTTACCGGGATTTTGGATTTAGTTTGTTTAGTTCATTAAAAATAACATCTTCATAAAGTACATCCACTGCCTGCTGCGTTTGTCCACCGCCACACCACATCATAACACTAACCAGATGAAAAAGCCCATCTTAAAAAATTGAATGTGTAATTAAACAATAAAGGTGACAAGTAAATTTTATGAAATGGATCACACTTTAATAGATATTGTATTTAACATGTTTGAGGTACGTAAACATGTAATGAAATAGATCCAGTCCTAGAATTTTATGTAATTGAACATTACAGGTTACAAATGTTCTTATCATCTGAGGTAATATATTTTATGAACTTTAAAAATATATATTTTTAAAAAATAGAAATTGGTTTAAAAATAAAAAGGGTCAAAATGGAAAACAAATATGCCTCATCTATAGTAGAAT
>NW_015125768.1:0-470 GCF_001443285.1 Poecilia latipinna | reverse complement strand
GCGGCCTTCTCGTTTCCAAAAAACAATATTCCAACAAAGGCCGTGGGTGTTAACAGGTGGTTTTTGATTTGAACGCACTTCCGACTTAATTTGTTTGAAAAAATATATTCTTTATTTCTTGTAAAAATAGCGACAAAATAATTACCAAAAATGTCCTACAACTTAGTCAAAAAATGAAAGTAAACTTAATATGATGTTTCAAGTACAAAAAAGTGAAAAGTGAAAGTGGTCAAAAAATCATTTACAAAAAACCTACCATCCACACACCAAACAATCGCTCCACTCAGCACCCGGTGTGTTTTAATTACTTAAATTAATGGGAGAGTCTAACCAATTACCAACATAATCAATTCAAATATACAAATTAACTACAGATTTTGGATCTAAACTTAACTTAAATAAATTCTAAACTTCCCAAAATAGAAAACTAAATTAGTAGAAATTACAAGTTGCAAACATTACATAAATGG
>NW_015125767.1:0-470 GCF_001443285.1 Poecilia latipinna | reverse complement strand
TGGGCAATTGCCCAACAGCAGCCTAATCTCCGTATGGTAAAAATATTGAATCGATAGATAAGAACAGTTTTTCTTCACCTGGCTGTCTCCTCCCGCTCAGTAGTTCTTCAGAGTAAACCAGAGGCAGAGGCCTGTCAGTGTCTGTTGTATTTCATTATCTCTGCTTAAACCGCGACTCCGTGCTGAAGCAGAAACGATACTACAACGTTTTCCGTCATCTGACAAGCAGCAAGTCTACTCCACTTTATTCACCAAAAACATTTTTTTTATATACATAATTCACCAAAAACTGTTCTGTAATCTGCAACGTTCGCTATGCTGAGCTCCAGTTAGCCGCCTTATGTCACTGCGCCAGAGGCAACTGCGTCATGCGTCACGGGCAAAAGGTCAAAGGTAACAAGGTGACCGGCTTATGTTGTACAAAAAGAAAAAGCCCAACAACAAAAAAAAATAATTTTAGTACATGTTAT
>NW_015125766.1:0-470 GCF_001443285.1 Poecilia latipinna | reverse complement strand
GCAGACGCAGAGGCCTGTCAGTGTCTGTTGTATTTCATTACCTCTCTGCTTAAACCGCTGAAGCAGAAACGATACAACGTTCAACGTTTTCTGTCATCTGACAAGTAGTAAGTCTACTCCACTTTATTCACCAGAAACTGTTCTGTAGTCTGGAATGGTCGCTAAGTTGAGCTCCAGTTAGCCGTCTTATCGTACTGTGTGAGGGGCAATTGTGTCGTGTGTCATGGGCAAAAGGTCAAAGGTAACAAGGTGACCGGAGGGCTTATTATGTTGTTTTTCTTGCAAAATACAAGAAAAAAAACAAGAAAAAAACCAAATAATTTTAGTACATGTTATGTGTCAGAGTTGGACTTAAGAAAAAAAAATGACCAAAAGGGCACTTGGGGGCAAGGAGCAAAAGGGGCAGATGCTAAACTCCCCCCCCCCCCCCCCCCCCCCCCCCCCCGCCCGTCCGCCTCCGCCCCCCCCCC
>NW_015125765.1:0-470 GCF_001443285.1 Poecilia latipinna | reverse complement strand
GTTGTCACGGTTGCCTAGAGATGGACACTATGCAGCTGCGGTGAGCTACTGTCAACCCGCCTCTTTTTAAAACATCCTCGACCCGATTCTCCACCGTCCTTAGAAGCAAAACCTCTCGTAAAGATACAGACGTAAGAAGGAAGACGCAAATCCCAGGCTGAATAATGTCAGTGAGGATGAACACAGGCAGTAAAAAAAAAAAGTGTCCATCGTGGCGAAGTGCGATACCAGACAGAATAGATCAGGAGAGGAACAGCAGACCCTGATATGGTAACATTTTGCTATGATTAAGTTTCTTATTGTGTTTTTAGTAGACTATATTGGTTTGATTATTTGCTTATTTAATATATAATATCAGCCAAAATAATACAAATGATCATTTAAAGAACAAATCATACATTAGATCAGTGTTTTTCAACCACTGTTCCGTGGCACACTAGTGTGTCGTGAGTGATCGTCAGGTGTGCCGT
>NW_015125764.1:0-470 GCF_001443285.1 Poecilia latipinna | reverse complement strand
TTGCCTTCATGAGGAGAAATTATGCATGTAAATGTCACGTTTTGGTATGCAGCTGACAAGCTGGATACACTTTCCTGTCAACCCAGAAGTTGTCTTTCTTTTATATTTTCTAATGTATTTACACAATTATGAAATTAACTGAAATATGTTAATTATTTGAGCCCAACAGAATTGTTCAACCAACACTTTACACGTGCAGGTTTAGACTGTTTCTTGTTTATATTTTAGTAACTCCTTTGAACAACAATAAGCAAAATATTTTCGTGTCTGTCAGAGGAATGCCCAAGAAGACGGAATTCACTGCGGTCACCTCTTCAAGTCATGAGGATAATTTCAGTGCCAAGGAGCTGATGGTACATGCACCCACTGTCAGTGGTTGGAGATCCAGCAGGTGATTTAAACCGGGGGTCTCTTTTCAGAAACGTAGTTAATTTCTGATGTATTTTTCATTGAAGCAATGTAAGCCTTAA
>NW_015125763.1:0-470 GCF_001443285.1 Poecilia latipinna | reverse complement strand
ATAATTGAGGGTAGACTTCTGACCCACATGCAGAATCAGACCCGGAAACAACTGGTGAGTTACTATTTTTATTAAAAAACAGAAACAATCTAAAGGTTCTGCAGGTGATCCGAGGATATAGGTCTGAGTCACGCCTGGAAGCGGAGAGAACAGGTTAATGGTCTGGCCAGAGGAGGGCAAAGCGCGATGGGGAACCGAGTTTCAGCTTATATCTTCTTGGAAGGCTTCCGACGGGGGAGGATGCGATCGAGCAGTGGACTGGAGCGGGCAGGCAGGTGAGGCTCTGAAAGCTGCAGGCAGGTGAGGCTCTGAAAGCTGCAGGCAGATTCACCAGTGCAAGTTGGCCAGATCCTGAAAGTGAATGAACAGAGGGCTAGTGAGGGGGTTGACTACAAGCAGAAATCCTTTCGAGAGAATCACAAAAAACTAGCGTTTCAGAAGAAGGCTTTAACGAGCTAGAGACTACCGTG
>NW_015125762.1:0-470 GCF_001443285.1 Poecilia latipinna | reverse complement strand
TCACTGCGCTGAATTATTGTGCGGAGATGTTGACTGACTTGTCGCATATATGGGACAACGCTGTGTCCAAAAGTCTGCAATATAGTGAGGTGACATTCAGAAACAGTCGATTCTTCTCCACGGCTCTTTACTTATTAGATAGGACTGGAGTGTCACTCACTGAGAGCCGTTGTTCTATCAGATTACCATACACAGTCAGAATAGCATACATGCAGTGAGTACCATGCCTGCGCATGCGCATTAAGAAGTCCGACCGTCAGAGGAGTTGTCAGTTCACGATATGCAGCAAGTTATGACAAAAATAAGTCATTAAATTGTTTTCAATGATAACTATATAGATAT
Organism: Poecilia latipinna; assembly: GCF_001443285.1. Lineage (NCBI taxonomy): Eukaryota > Metazoa > Chordata > Actinopteri > Cyprinodontiformes > Poeciliidae > Poecilia > Poecilia latipinna. The sequence continues at coordinate 128 of NW_015125762.1, read as the reverse complement.
ACATGTGTTGTCATGGTTTCAAAGTGTATTTAAAGTGTATTTAAAGCAGGGTCTGGCTGCAGCTGCAGTAAACTACAACACACGCCCATGTAAAACTCATTAACCTACTTAACCCCTAAGTCAGGATG
>NW_015125761.1:0-470 GCF_001443285.1 Poecilia latipinna | reverse complement strand
CTCCCTTCCTCATTTCCTTAGTGTAATGTCCAGCGCACACGGCAGGAGTTGTCGCCGATTGTCGGCCCATTTTCAAAACCTGAGAGACACATTAGCCGACAGAAATCCTAGGTATAACGGTTCAATCGGGTTTGATCGTGCCGTGTGGTGTCCAGCCACATGGGCACAAAATAATGGCTACAAGTCCAGCTAACTAATTTTAAAATCAGGCATTAATTAATGCTTTACTAGAATCCACCTGTGATGCATGTGGCTAGAGTCAGCGTAAAGTCCTGACTGAATGAAAATCATTATAGCCTATTTATGTCACGTTAACGAAGAACAGCTGAAAACTTACCCGGTTTATCAACTGCGGTAGCAATTTGGCTCCAACTCCTCTCCTTGTCATTTCTATATTCTTTGCACAAAATGTTAAATAAATATTAATGTTGTTTCCACATATCATCTCCGATGTCTGCTGGATTTTGGGT
>NW_015125760.1:0-470 GCF_001443285.1 Poecilia latipinna | reverse complement strand
AGTAAAAATGGCGAATTTGAACAGCGTCTGTTATCTTCCCTGCATTCAAGTTTTTTCTTCTCTTTGTGGCGTTTTTTATATAAATGAAAGTGTGCAATACCGCCACCATCTGGTCTGGAGTGCAAACTGGCGCTAATGCCGTTGATTATAAGGTTTTACATCACACATCTGAAAATGGATTGGGTACTTTCTTAGAAATTACATCATGATTATCATTTTTTTATTGTATGCAATTTTAGTAAATAGTAAAATATTATTAAGGCACTTCAAAATTCATACTTTTTAGGTACTTAAAAAGTATGCCTACATATTACATTAAACGCACTAAAAGACATACTTCTGCATAAGTATTAATTAGTTTTATTTTGTAATCAGGTTGCTGCGTGATGCAGACTTCTGCCCAGGTCCCTCTTGAAAATGAGATCTAGATCTCAATGGGGTTCACCCGGTTAAATAAAGAAAATTAAATA
>NW_015125759.1:0-470 GCF_001443285.1 Poecilia latipinna | reverse complement strand
GTGGAACTAAGTGAAAAACTGTGGGAAAGAGGTGAAATGTCTGGTGTTCAACATAAAAAGTGACATATTTTAGAGATAACAATCAAAGTAATTCATGGGTGCGGTTTCAGTATTATTTTCTTAAATATCTTACACAACATAAGATTCTTGAAGGTTTCAATAGTTTCATAAGTTCATATTTGCTGATTTCTAATTTGTGGCATTTACTGACAATTTTGTGCAGGAAACATAAAATTCTGCAGGCAACTGTTTGGACACCACAAAGGGGCTTCCACGTCATTCTTAATTCAGATATCTAAAATTGTAATTTTGACTAGTCATAATTGTGTTGAAGATATCTTAAATCGTAATTACGGATATGTGTCCCGTCAAATGACAGATCCAGTGACGTCATTTGAGATATCTTGAAAGGAATTTTGACTAGTCAAAATGTAATTTAAGATATCTTGAATTATTATTCTTACTAGTCA
>NW_015125758.1:0-470 GCF_001443285.1 Poecilia latipinna | reverse complement strand
GTTCCGCGACTGGGCCGGGGCGTGGCCAGGAGTGGTCACCCTTCTCCGTTCGCGGAGAACGTGGTGCTAAATGACCTGCAAACGACCTGATTATAGACGGTAGGTCAGTCAAATTTTATTAACAAACCAGTGTTCTGACAACTATCCCAGCATGCACCGCGCGCTTCTTCTACGGGCGAAAATTAAGTCGGCGGCTGCTTACCTAGTTGCTAGACCTGTTGTGGCTCAATATTGGTCCATATATAAGGCGCACCGGATTATAAGGTGCACTGTTGGCTTTTGAGGAAATTGGAGGTTTTTAGGTGAGCCTTATAGTGCGGAAAATAAGGTAACCTGATATCTGGAACTTACCTGGTAGCAAAGTCCACTACAGGACAATTAAACATCGCATCTCCAACCATCCTAGCCATTTCATCACGGTTGGTCTTCGTATTGAATTCATCTCGCCAATCAGTGTAGTGAGAAATAAC
>NW_015125757.1:0-470 GCF_001443285.1 Poecilia latipinna | reverse complement strand
ACACAGAACATTAATACCTAATCCAGTGTAGGCTTCTTTAAAGTGCTACAATTGATGCGGTTCTAAAATGCATAATCTGCATAATCAGAACTTCACATAACACAAAAGAGGATGCGATAAGTAACCTTCAGAACAGAATTTTTATTTAAAGGCACCACTATGCCTCAAACCACATATATTTCCAGTATATTCAAACATTCAAAACAAATAACACAAAACCATTCCTCAGAGAACTGGTATAAAATAGGCCTTCAAAGTCAATATATAGTTTCACTAACACTGGAATAAAAATTGAAGACTTTCAGTTTACAGTGACATAAACTGGGTTTAACTCATTAATTTCTACAATCTTATGAACATAAAAACACAGTTCTTAAAGAAATATCCATGCTTTGGGTATCACTAAACAAATCAAAGAAAAAGGACTTCCAAAATCTAAAATTCAACATGGCTGAAATAATGTGGAATTA
>NW_015125756.1:0-470 GCF_001443285.1 Poecilia latipinna | reverse complement strand
CCATTTAACATCAGAGCAGGAGGAAAACGATGAAGGACTGTTACAAGGTAGAACAACATTTTCTCCACGTCTGTGATAGAGATGAAGTTCTTCTCCTCTGGTTCCTGCAGCAGAAACAAAGAGACATTAAAGTTTTACTTCATTCTACACAAAAGCAATCATGAAGGTAAAATCAAAAATATGTAGTTATTTATGTTACATGATGTTTGATTTATTGCTATAACATTCTATTTTTTTATTTGGAACCTTGTAAAAATGTTTAGCATTTTAAAACCTGAAAATATTTCAATACATTCGGTCAAAACCTGATTAACTCATACACAACTTCTAAATGTTAAGTCTCATATCTTATAAAATACAGAAATAAACCAAAGAATCTTTAATTTTTCTCATCTTCATGTGAAAGAAAACAGATTTTTTACCTTCAAACTGAAGAACGACCAGAACCAGAACCAGAACCAACATCTCCT
>NW_015125755.1:0-470 GCF_001443285.1 Poecilia latipinna | reverse complement strand
TCAGGACCGGGTCCAGATTGGGTCAGGACCGGGTCCGGATCAGTTCCAGACCGGATCAGGACCGGGTCCAGATTGGGTCTGGACCGGGTCCGGATCAGGTCCAGACCGGATCAGGACCGGGTCCGGATCAGGTCCGGACCGGATCAGGACCAGGTCCAGATTGGGTCTGGACCGGGTCAGGACCGGGTCTGGATCAGTTCCAGACCGGATCAGGACCGGGTCCAGATTGGGTCTGGACCGGGTCCGGATCAGGTCCAGACCGGATCAGGACCGGGTCCGGATCAGGTCCAGACCGGATCAGGACCGGGTCTGGATCAGGTCCAGACCGGATCAGGACCGGGTCAGGACCGGGTCTGGATCAGGTCCAGACCGGATCAGGACCGGGTCCAGATTGGGTCTGGACCGGGTCCGGATCAGGTCCAGACCGGATCAGGACCGGGTCCAGATTGGGTCAGGACCGGGTCCGGATC
>NW_015125754.1:0-471 GCF_001443285.1 Poecilia latipinna | reverse complement strand
GGTCCTCTACCAGAGGCCTGGGAGCTTGAGGGTTCTGCGCAGTATCTTGGCTGTGCCTAGAACTGCACATTTCTGGACTGAGATGTCTGATGTTGTTCCTGGGATCTGTTTTAGCCACTGCTCCAGTTTGGGGATGACTGACCCGAGGGCCCCGATGACCACAGGCACCACTGTGGTCTTGACTTTCCAGGCCTTCTCCAGTTCCTCTCTGAGGCCCTGGTATTTCTCCAGTTTCTCATGCTCCTTTTTCCTGATGTTGTGGTCACTTGGTATTGCTACATCCACCACAACGGCTTTCCTCTGTTCTTTATCCACCACCACAATGTCCGGTTGGTTTGCTATTACCATCTTGTCTGTCTGGATCTGGAAGTCCCACAGGATCTTAGCTCGGTCATTCTCCACCACCTTTGGGGGTGTTCCCCACTTTGACCTCGGGGCTTCCAGTCCATATTCTGCACAGATGTTCCTGTA
>NW_015125753.1:0-471 GCF_001443285.1 Poecilia latipinna | reverse complement strand
ATATTTTTAGATTTAGATCAGAAATAAATGTCTGTTGTTCGTCTTCAATAAAGAAACTTGATTTCAGAGAATTGTTGAAAGTTTTCTAATCATTATTGCGATAAAAGCAGGTCTGCACTGCATGCAACTCTCAAGAAAACCCGAGATCATCCCACTTCCCCATGCTGGAGATATTAGTTTAACAGTAACAATACATGAAGTTACCTTTAAAATTAATCACACAAGTGACATCTAGACCCAACAGTAGACTCAAACTTCAATAAAATCAATCAGGTTGGATGTGTTGTGTCTTGCAAACTTTGCTTTAATTCTATTTCTTTTTCTATTGAATCATAAGAAACCACAGTCAGACAGAGAGCGTTGCCAAGCCCTGAAACAGGAACAGCAGTCTTCCTGAAAAAAGAGGAAGTAAGTTTCCAGCTTGCAGATTTATAAAAAATAGTTAAATTTTTCTTATTTAAAGCATAAAAG
>NW_015125752.1:0-471 GCF_001443285.1 Poecilia latipinna | reverse complement strand
CTGGACAGGACGCCTGGACAGGTCGCCTGGACAGGTCGCCTGGACAGGTCCCCTGGACAGGTCGCCTGGACAGGTCACCTGGACAGGTCGCCTGGACAGGTCGCCTGGACAGGACGCCTGGACAGGTCGCCTGGACAGGTCGCCTGGACAGGTCGCCTGGTCGCCTGGACAGGTCGCCTGGACAGGTCACCTGGACAGGTCACCTAGACAGGTCGCCTGGACAGGTCGCCTGGACAGGTCGCCTGGACAGGTCGCCTGGACAGGTCACCTAGACAGGTCGCCTGGTCGCCTGGACAGGTCGCCTGGACAGGTCACCTGGACAGGTCACCTAGACAGGTCGCCTGGTCGCCTGGACAGGTCGCCTGGTCGCCTCGACAGGTCACCTGGTCCCCTGGACAGGTCACCTGGACAGGTCGCCTGGACAGGACGCCTGGACAGGTCGCCTGGACAGGTCGCCTGGACAGGTCCCCT
>NW_015125751.1:0-471 GCF_001443285.1 Poecilia latipinna | reverse complement strand
AAGTTCTTGAATATCTGAAGAATGACGCTCTGGAAACCATCAAAGCCCAGGCCAAAGAGGGCGAGTTTAAGGCCTCTGACTTCACCTGGGTCCTAACTGTTCCTACCAACTGGGGTCATCCAGCTAAACTGTTTATGAGAGATTCTGCAACCAAGGTAATATTATAATTTCAGAGAGCAGCTTAACTCTGAAATGTTCAGAACAATGAGACTTTTAATTTGTTCTCCAGGCTGGTCTTGTAACAGACGCCACTAAAGACAAACTGATGTTTGTTCTGGAGTCAGAAGCAGCTTTGACCTGGTGTTTGAAGCTTCAACCTGATGGTTTCATCACACAGAACCACAGCAGAGACTCACAGGATCAACCTGCAGGAGCAGCAGAACCTGATACCAGCTGGAACGGTACTGAGTGGATCTGTAACGTCTGGCAGACAAACATTAACAGGTTTTAGTCTGTTTGTAGGACAAGTTC
>NW_015125750.1:0-471 GCF_001443285.1 Poecilia latipinna | reverse complement strand
GAAAATGTTTTCAAACTTTTCTTCCATTTTCCTCAGACCAGGGAGTGAAGGCGGTGTCAATGGCTGCAACGCTGGTTAGCATGGGCTCCTCAAAACCCCCTCAGCCATCTTTACAAGTCAGTTTGCTATTTTCAACACAAATAATCGTATCTGTACACAAAATTCTGCTTATTCATTCAGGCATCATCTAAAAGCATCTAATTGTTCTAAGTTGGTATTTTTAGGAATTCTGTTGATTTTCTGCATGTTGAACAGCCATATAAACATGTTATTGTCTCCTAAAAACAAACTTGCTTGTCTTGCAGGATGGAGAAAAGCTGGTAGCGTCTGTTTTGAACAGCATACAGGCTCTGAGTGAAGTTTATGACCGCCTTCACAAAAGCCAAGGTGACTGTTAAACTGTATAAAGTCTGATTTTTATTAGCAAAACAAAGTAGATCTGAGTTACAAAAGAGCAGAGTCAAATAAGAA
>NW_015125749.1:0-471 GCF_001443285.1 Poecilia latipinna | reverse complement strand
TCATTTCAATCTGTAGAGACTCACACAGAGAGAGAAACAGCAGTTAGACAATTTTATTGGACCGAGAATTTGGCGCTTGGACACCGGCGGAAGACGTGCGTGCTGAGAATCGCAGCAAGCTTGAATGATCGGCTCGAACGAAGCTCCGGGAGGTCTTCCCCCCAAAAGAGGGTGCCGGGCCGAGGCCATGCCGTGACCTGCAGACTTGTTTGAACCTTGTTAGGCGCACGGCAGCCAGCCTGCAAGCTCATGTCGAACTTTGTTAGGCGAGGCAAAGAAGCCGAGACCTGCAGGCTGATCGAACCTCATAGGCGCGACGGCAGCCAGCTCACAAGCTTATAGTGAAGCTTTGTTAGGCGGGTGGTGACGGCCGCAGACTACAAGATGATCGAACCATGTTAGGTGCGACAGCGGCCTACCTGCAAGCTCATATCGAATTTTGTTAGGCGGCGGTGATGGCTGCGGCCTGCA
>NW_015125748.1:0-471 GCF_001443285.1 Poecilia latipinna | reverse complement strand
GCCCTAATGTGTCCTTTCCTCGTTTTTGTTTTAGTTTGTTAGAAACTGTGGAGTACTCCCTATTTAATCCAGAAAAGGATTATTTTAGTTTATTAGTAATATCAGAAATTGTGGAGTACATACTATTTAGATCAATATTATACAGCCCAGAAATGGAATCAGAATTAGAATTAGAATAACTACGAACTTGGAATCCAGAAATACTAAACAGGAACAGTCTCTGCTTAGTTTATATTACTTTTAACCCAGAAAAGGATTTAGAACAAACTTAGAATTGTGATGTACTTTCTTTAACCCAGAAAAGAAATTAGATCAGTAACTCTTTAGCTTATTTTATCAGAAACTGTAGAGTACTCACTATTTAGAAATGGAATTAGATGCTTAGCAACCCTGAACAGGAGCACTTAGTTTACACACTTTAGAACAACTTTAGATTAGTTCTTTCCTCTTTTTTCTTTCCTTTGGTTTGTT
>NW_015125747.1:0-471 GCF_001443285.1 Poecilia latipinna | reverse complement strand
TACACAAGAGTATCAATTCACATACATAGTTTGCTTAACGTACGTTTATTTGTTTGGATATCACGGTAAATATGACTATTTATTATCTTAACCAAACATTAAAACTGTCAGGAAAATCTGGAGGCCATTTGAGTTAACATTTAGCTGCGGAGGTCGTTTTCTTTAAGTTTTTGGCTGTAGACTGCAAAACGGGGGAGTGGCTGTGCTGGACCGTTGGCTTGATCTATGACACAGGTGTCAAACTCCAGTCCTGGAGGACCACTGTCCTGCAACATTTAGATGTGCCGCTGCGGCACCACACCTGAATACAATAATTAGGTAATTAGCAGGACTCTGGAGAACATATCTACACAATGAGGAGGCAATTAAGCCATTTGACTCTGGTGTTTTGTACCTGTGGCATATCTAAAAACTACCAAAAAAAACTACCTCTTTGTTAGTGTGTCATGTTGGTGACTGAAGCCTGTTATG
>NW_015125746.1:0-471 GCF_001443285.1 Poecilia latipinna | reverse complement strand
AAACATAGCAATTGAGGCAATGCTCTGACGGTAAATAACGCTCAACTATGAACACTGACCAGGAAGCAACAAAGAAGTAACCAAGCACAAGGTGCTCACTGTGACTGTTTTCACCCTCTCTCCCGCTACATGAGGCCAGGTAGTCTGACACCATGGCAGACATGACAGCTGCCACTTTGAACAAAAACGATCATAGAGCAATGTGCATGCTTTATCATTCTCGTGTTTTATTTATTCGTTAATTAAAAAAATATCAATGCATATGATTAAATAATGATAGCTACTGCAGTGTACCCAAAGCATTACAAGAACAAAGAACGGCTCTCAGTGACCCTCCAGTCCTATTTTCTAAGTAAAGAGCCGTTCAGAAGAATCGGACTGTTCCTGAATGCCACATCACTATATTGCGGACTTTTGGACACATTGTTGTCCCATATATGCGACAAGTCAGTCAACACTTCCGCACAATAA
>NW_015125745.1:0-471 GCF_001443285.1 Poecilia latipinna | reverse complement strand
ATGAGTCATGAGACCTCTCCCACACACAACTGTGGGTCAAGAGAGTTTAAAAGCCGGCGAGCTGGGGAGGAAACTGTTCTTAGTCCGCGGCGCTGAAGGAGAGTCAACAAGAGGACGCAGGCAAAAGATCAGCAGAGGACCACACCCTGGGACCAAGGGAAAAGTTGAGACTTCTTGCCGCAAAGAAGGACAAGATCCGTCAGCCCCAGCCCTGGCCCCGGAATTCGACCGTCTCCTCTGCCTCCACCCTACGATCCCTATTCAACCGTAGCAGACTTGGGGAAAAGACAAAGGTCACTAAGTGATGAAGATTCTGTTTGTTTAAAGGAAATTGGACAGATTGGCTTTGCGGCTTTTCCGAAAGAGAACTTTGCCCCGCCAGGACAGAGACTCTGACCAAAGACGTCTAAAGGTTTCAGCGGCCAAGATCGACTAACAACGGGTGTGAGTTCTCCTGCCCCTAAAGCCTCG
>NW_015125744.1:0-471 GCF_001443285.1 Poecilia latipinna | reverse complement strand
CAAAATAAAACTCTGAAAATTGCACTTACAAAAGTGCACCGCCGTAGGCGGTGCATAATATAAATCTTTTTTTATGTTTTTTTTCTCAGGATAGTGAACTGCCTTGCTGCGCAAGGCAGTTCATTAACATTAGCATTTCATGGTTGTCTCAAAGATAGAAATCCTTCCCCAGCTTTCTGTCTCTCACACACACAGCAGTCAGCTGAGGATTCATCGCTATAGCAACAGAATACACAGAAAGGCAGATCTGCTGTTTGGGACTACAACCCAGCAGCCATAACTGCCATAGCTGTAGTTCTATCTATGGCCAAGACTCAGTTAAAACAGAGGCCTGAGCAGCATGTGAGAACTACAACATGGCGTAACTGTCTGTTACTATAGAGGAGGAGTTGGCTGGTATTATAAACTACTTGTGCTTTGAGCATTATATAACTGATTTAACCCAATCACTATTACACATGGAATTAGTGT
>NW_015125743.1:0-471 GCF_001443285.1 Poecilia latipinna | reverse complement strand
ACGCTTGTATTAAACCTTATTTATAATAAAATGCAGACTACTCCTGATCTGTTTTTCTGTACAACTATTTAAAACTGCCACCAGATTCTCTGTTGGGAAAATCTGTAGGAAGATGATCAGAGAGCATCACCAGAACTTCACTGCCTGACCTCCAAGACGTTTTCATTAACGGATGCAGATACAGGAACCATCAGATCTGTGCTGCTATGAGGAGATGTTGCATTTCATCATTTCACTGCAGCTGATCTACAGCCATGAATGTGATGAATAAGGTCGGATCCAAACTGAACGTCACCGTTTCTCAACAAATCTCACCATTCTGCATCCTGATAAGCGCAAGTGGGAAGAAAAACAACAACCATGACGGATTATGTTGTTTATATGCTGCTCCGGCCGGATAACAACTTCAAATATGTAAGCTAAGCTCCACCGTTAGTCTCCATGTTTACTTCCGCAAACAGTGAGCACTTC
>NW_015125742.1:0-471 GCF_001443285.1 Poecilia latipinna | reverse complement strand
TGAACTTATAAATACTAAATTCATTTATTTGATATATACCAGAAAACATGGTGAGAATGTCCATAATGCATTTTGTCTGATTTTCATACATAAAAATGTGTAATTTAGATTAACCTAAGAAAAGGCTTTTCAAATGCATCAATGTATTAAAGTGAATTATTCATAGTTTGACTCAAAATTTAAAGTTTTTTTTTGTGTGTGTTTTGCTCCAGATCTCTGTCACTGCTGTATGTGTAAAGAGGACGGGGTTCTCAATGAGCTCAGCAACCAGGAGGGGAACTCCACTTTAAAACAAGAGGAACCAGAACCTCTGCAGATAAAACAGGAGCAAGAAGAACCAGAACCTCAACAGTTCAAAGAGAAGCAACTCTGCATCAGTCAAGATGAAGAGCAGCTTGTGCTGAAACTGGAGACTGATGACATTTTGGTGAATCCTTCTACTGTGCAGAGAATTCAGAAAGAAACAGAACC
>NW_015125741.1:0-471 GCF_001443285.1 Poecilia latipinna | reverse complement strand
ACCATATGCTGTCAGAATAGCATGCATGCAGTGAATATGCATGCCTGTGCATGAGCATTAAGAAGTCCAACCTTCAGAGGAGTTGTCAGTTCAGCATACGCAACAAGTTATGACAAAAATAAGTCATTAAATTGTTTTCAATGATAACTATATAGATATACATGTGTTGTCGTGGTTTCAAAGTGTATTTAAAGCAGGGTCTAGCTGCAGCTGCAGTCAACTACAACACACGCCGTGTAAAACTCATTAACCGCTAAGTCAGGATGCCATACAACTGTTAATAACAAAGTGTATGATGATCTACGTCATGATTCTATGTTGCTGATTAAATAAAATCATATGGTAATGACTACTATACATGTCTGAGCTAAGCGTATGACTATCTGACAACGTATGCTGATCTGACAGAACAGCGTGAGTTCGTGCTAAGCGTATGACAATCTGACCTGACAGAACACCGGTTCTTTGTTC
>NW_015125740.1:0-471 GCF_001443285.1 Poecilia latipinna | reverse complement strand
ATATAATGGCGAACCAACCGGACATTGTGGTGGTGGATAAAGAACAGAGGAAAGCCGTTGTGGTGGATGTAGCAATACCAAGTGACCACAACATCAGGAAAAAGGAGAAACTGGAGAAATACCAGGGCCTCAGAGAGGAACTGGAGAAGGCCTGGAAGGTGAAGACCACAGTGGTGCCTGTGGTCATCGGGGCCCTCGGGGCAGTCACCCCCAAACTGGAGCAGTGGCTCAAACAGATCCCAGGAACAACATCAGACATCTCAGTCCAGAAATGTGCAGTTCTAGGCACAGCCAAGATACTGGAGGAGAACCTGAAGCTCCCAGGCCTCTGGTAGAGGAGCCGAGCTCAGAGGATGAGAGAGAGAGACCACCCACGGAGGGTGAGAGGGGAATTTTTTTTTTTTATATATATATGGCATTGAAAGTGTACATGGAACGACATAACCAAGTGGCGGGCATAGTGTACAGAAA
>NW_015125739.1:0-472 GCF_001443285.1 Poecilia latipinna | reverse complement strand
TGGGTGTGCCGGGGTGTGAGACTGTGGGCGCCTTCCACGATTGGTGGACCGAGTTAAAGCTGAAACGCCACACTGAAGCCTCCTGGGCACTGTCGGGGTTTCCTATCGAGCTGCGCCGGCTCTACATCTGGACACACGCAGAAACTGATTTGACGTTAAAGAAAAAGTAGCTTTTAGGTTTAAAGAAAAAGTAGTTTTTAGGTTTAAAGAAAAAGTAGTTTTTAGGTTTAAAGAAATTAGGTTTAAAGGTTGATTGGCTGGTTGCAGAGGGAGGTCGCTGTCCCCGGCTTTTCCCGGACGCGGGGAAGGTAAAGGCGAGGTTTTGTCGGTTTTATCCTTGGGGAGTTCTGCCCCCTAAAAAGAACGCGTTAGCCAATCTGTGACTTGCTCAAGAAACACAAAAGTGTTGAGAGGGGTCCACCATAGGACAAAAGATAAGAGAATAAGATAAAGGTTGATCGCGATCTGATCC
>NW_015125738.1:0-472 GCF_001443285.1 Poecilia latipinna | reverse complement strand
ACCACCTCCATACTGCCTTCACACTGCCTCCCTACTGCCTTCACACCACCTTCACACCGCCTTCATACTGCCTTCACACTGCCTCCATACTGCCTTCACACTGCCTCCCTACTGCCTTCACACAACCTTCACACCGCCTTCACACTGCCTCCATACTGCCTTCACACCACCTTCACACCGCCTTCATACTGCCTCCATACTGCCTTCACACTGCCTCCATACTGCCTTCACACTGCCTCCCTACTGCCTTCACACCACCTTCACACCGCCTTCACACCACCTTCACACTGCCTCCCTACTGCCTTCACACCACCTTCACACTGCCTCCATACTGCCTTCACACTGCCTCCCTACTGCCTTCACACCACCTTCACACCGCCTTCACACCACCTTCACACTGCCTCCATACTGCCTTCACACTGCCTCCCTACTGCCTTCACACCACCTTCACACCGCCTTCACACCACCTTCA
>NW_015125737.1:0-472 GCF_001443285.1 Poecilia latipinna | reverse complement strand
ATTATTAATTTTAGTATTATTTTTCCAGTTAAACGGTGCACGAAACCATATCAAATGCTTTGTCTACTTCAGTGGTGGGAAGTAACGAAGTACAAGTACTTTGTTACTGTACTTAAGTACAATTTTCGTGTATCTGTACTTTACTTAAGTAGATTTAATAATGGGTACTTTCTACTTTTACTCCACTACATTTTACAGTAAGTATCTGTACTTTCTACTTCACTACATTTCTACAAAACCGTCGCATTACTCGTTACATCCAAGTCGCATTGATCTTTTTGTCCGTTAAAATATGAAGTTCAGGGTCTTAAGATGGCCCCGTAAAATCCGAGCAATAACGTGACTTAGGGTGCGTTCACACTGCAGCCTGAAGTGACTCAATTCCGATTTTTTTGACGTAATGCGACCTGTATCCGATCTTTTCATGGCAGTGTGAACAGCACAGGTCGGATTCTATTTAGAATGTGACCCA
>NW_015125736.1:0-472 GCF_001443285.1 Poecilia latipinna | reverse complement strand
ATAAATAAGGGTTCAAAAATAAAACCAACACTTCAAAATAAATAAGGGTTCAAAAATAATATTAACACTCTACAATAAATAAGGTTTCAAAAATAAAATCAACACTTTACAATAAAAAAATGGTTCAAAAATAAAATCAACACTTCAAAATTAAAAAATGGTTCAAAAATAAAATCAACACTCTAAAATAAAAATAAAACACTCTAAAATAAAAAATGGTTCAAAAATAAAATCAACAGTTCAAAATGTATAATGGTAACTGTTTCTGTCTGTTCAGTCCATAAACTAAGCCTGGGATCAAAAAATGTATAGAAGATGTCATTAGCAGAGACAAATGGTTCTGCAGAGACTTGGCTAAATGGCTATAAAATAAAATCAATACTTACAAATAAAAGATGGTTCAAAAATAAAATTAATACATTAAAATAAAAAATATCTGTGAAATAAAATCAACACTTCAAAATTAAAAATG
>NW_015125735.1:0-472 GCF_001443285.1 Poecilia latipinna | reverse complement strand
GAGATTATGATTATGTGCAGCTGATGCAGAGCAGGAAGTTGAGATATTCATTTTGGATACCGCAGATAAATAGCTTATAATTTAGGTGCAAACATTGAATTTTATTATTTATATCCAGACTGTTTGTGGGACCACAGTCAGTGAACTTTAGTTTTTTTGTTTCACTGCAGGAAAAAGTTGCATATTTATCAGTTTAATCTGGTGACATAATGCAGATCGCTGGTTCAGTTTAAAATTATTTTAACTGAAAGAAAATAAAATACAACTAAATATTCTGTCATTATCATCATTTCAAAACTTACAGGTAAAATTAGATTATGACGGCAGTTTTTTGACACCACAAGTTAAAATGACAGACGTTCCCCTCCAGGGCGAAGATCCCATCTCATTATTGGGGAACCAGAAACAGGAACATTTCTTGAGAATAATTTTAGGGGATTTGGCAAAGTTAAAGTTAAATATAACATAAAAT
>NW_015125734.1:0-472 GCF_001443285.1 Poecilia latipinna | reverse complement strand
TGGGCGGTTCGATGGTCTTCCCGTACTCTGGGACGAGCTTCGGGCGATCCGACACTCATCCCTTCATGTGGGAGGAGTGTCATGCGGTCCGACGATCATCCGTTCATATGGCAGGAGCATCGTGCCCTCCAACGCTCGTCCCTTCATCTGGGAGGAGAGTCGGGCGGTCCAACTCTCGTCCCTTCCTCTGGGAGGAGCGTCGGGCGGTCCGACTGTCTTCTCGTACTCTGGGACGAGCTTCGGGCGGTCCGACGGTCGTCCCGTACTCTGGGACGAGCTTTGGGCGGTCCGACGCTTGTCCCTTCATCTGGTACGATTTTCGGGCGATCCGACGGTCGTCCCATACTCTGGGACAAGCTTCGGGCGGTCCGACCCTCGTCCCGTCTTCTGGGACGAGCTCTCGTCCCGTCCTCTGGCCTCCAGAGGGCGGTCCGACGCTCGTCCCGTACTTTGGGACGAGCTTCGGGGGGTC
>NW_015125733.1:0-472 GCF_001443285.1 Poecilia latipinna | reverse complement strand
GGTAGCACTATGTACCACAATGGGTTGTGACACTTGTGACTGTTGTGACTGCTCAAAAGCAGCAGGGGGCGATATGCACCATTTACGTTTATTGTGATACACCATTTGGACACAACAGAGTTGACCCAACAGAAAAAGAGAAGGAGAACCGCGAAGAGACGATAGAGAAATATTGTACAGCTAAGAGGAATACAGTCTCCAAGACGGATAATCTGACTTCAAAGGTAAGTTTTACAATGGTTTACTACTACCAATAAAAAAACTCCGTTAAAAACATTTTGTGCTCAGCCAGGAAATAGTTTCTGGTAGTTGAGTTACTACTATAAGTTGCGAGCATCAAGCTAACAATGCTACAGCTATAGACGTACGTAGACGCCGACTTAGTGAGCGAGTCGGCCAGTTGCTATGACACGTCACGTCTGCCAGTCAGACTCGTAATGCACGCAGAAGCAAAAAGTATTGTAAAGATGCT
>NW_015125732.1:0-472 GCF_001443285.1 Poecilia latipinna | reverse complement strand
GCTCACTTGGACTTCCTGTTCTGGGACCCGCCCACCACCATCACCCTCTTCTCTCTCACTTCTCCTGCTCCTGAACCACAGGCTCTGTTTTTATGTTGGTAACAAAAAAAACAACTTGTCATGTGCAGAGGTTTTTTCCAACCTCACTTCTGTATTTAGACAAACTTACAACAGCAAAATATGGATCATTTTAAAATTGGTAATAGTTTTACTACCATCATAATGTTAAAAAACAAGCAGTACATGACTGAAAACCAAAACATGCACAGAAGAAGGCTGAATCAATGACACACATTCTGCTTTCTGATAGATGTGAAACACCAGGCTGAACTAATTATGAATGTTAGTGATTTGGAGCCGGATAGGAGAACAGGATAAAATACTATTGCAATCTATGTGCTACTGCTCCTGTGAAACAAAATCAAGGCTTTATTAAGGCAGGATATCTTAAAAATCCTGGCTTAATCTGCTA
>NW_015125731.1:0-472 GCF_001443285.1 Poecilia latipinna | reverse complement strand
GAGCGAAGCTAACCTAGCTGTTCGCTAATATGGACTGCTGTAAGCTGCTGTTTCGCTGTTAATTTTTTTTTTGCCTTCATGACTTTTTTATAACCTGGATAGTGTTAAAATGTTGAAAACATTTCAGACTGTTTTTTATTTTACTCCTCTTTTGGCCATAAAATACGGTATAGTTTCAATGAGAAGCTGTATTAGAAGCTGTTAAGATCGTAACTTAACTCCTTTAAGTTACGATCTTCTGTAACTTAAAGGGCTACAGAAGATCGTTACCGGACAGGATAACGAGGACTCGGACTCCAGATAGCCACTCTGAGTGTCCGCGTCACTCAGAGTACCTCTGGCTACGTGGGGAACTGAGGGCCTGGTGGAGCACATGGAAACCGCATAACTGCGTCGTTCGTGAACTGCTGTTTCTCCAGACTGCTGAGAGGTCTTTTTGGACCACAGGACGAAGGATTCATCTGTGGGAAAT
>NW_015125730.1:0-472 GCF_001443285.1 Poecilia latipinna | reverse complement strand
ATAAAGATCAGATCACCATTCACACTTGTTCTATGCAGTCTTTTTCAAATTCAATTCTAATTTAGAACCACTTTATTAATCCCAATGGGAAATTAAATGTGGTGTAACTCATTACTTCTACAAAGAGTTATTGCAAATGGTGATGGCTCAAGGAAGGAAAGTTCTTCTGCAGTGGTCTGTTAAGTGAAGTTTCACAAATCAAAAAGGTTTCACAAATCGCAAACATGGGAATAAAGAGTCTTCTTGAAGAGTAGAATAATCTAGTCCAGATTTGAAGTGTCGCATTTTTAATTTTTTCTAATAATGTACATATGCAGGATGTTGGGGGTTTTCTTGACCCTCAACTGCATCTACTTTTAATAACTACAGGAAATGAAATTATTGTACTTATTAAGTTATTGACAAACAATTTTGTTAAATAACTGTTTTCACATGTTGATGTATTAAGTTTTGGCTAAGTACATATTTTTTT
>NW_015125729.1:0-472 GCF_001443285.1 Poecilia latipinna | reverse complement strand
CATTTATCTGTTTAATTTGTGATGGGGTCAGGATTCACGGTGAATATTAACTAAACCGCATAAAATGTGACTTAATAGCCGATGTTAATATGATTGTAATTTCACGGATAAAAATAGTACAGGACAGATTTTTTTATGTTGTCAGTCAAGATAACGGATAACAAAAAAAAGTCTAGCGCGACCTGCCGCCCTGACACCAACTCACACACATCTTCATTCACAGTCTTGCTTGTAGATTGATTTTTCTTTTCTTGGATGTTTTGATGTTAGCTTGTCGATGTCTCAGTTTTATTCGCTGGAAAAAAATCAATAAGCAGCTTGAGGTGACTCTGCTGCTCTCTAGTGGCGAGATGCCGTAATGTTGGCTAGTAACAATCGGAATGCATTATGGGAGATGTAGTTTGTAGTCAATTCGTGCTCAAAACCTATTTTAAGTCAATCATGGGCCTATAAAACGCTCCGGGGGCCACAT
>NW_015125728.1:0-472 GCF_001443285.1 Poecilia latipinna | reverse complement strand
TTTGCAAAGGGAAAAGGCCCAGAGAAGAGACAGGAGAATGGATTTATCCCGGACCGGTAGGTGAGTCCCACTTTACAAGCTAATGAGGTAATGAAGTTTCAAACTGCTTAGCCACGTAGAGACCAAGCAGGCTGTGGATATAAGCAACACCTCGGGTGTCATTGTCTCCCATCACTCCCAGATGGGACCGTCTCGTTCCAGAGAAACAAGCTCAGGGCTCCCGTTAGTCATTATCGTGAGTTAAAATTTTCACGAAAGTAAATGTTCGTTTTTGTGGTGCATCTGTATCTTATTTTGAAGGGATATATAAACATTACCATAGCGACCAGAGACAGGGCAGTGGTCGAGAGGAGATGAGTAGAGCTTGCGATTCTTAAGTCTGGTTTAGACGGCAAGATTTAAGAATTATCGGCCGATTCTCCACACCACACGAACCGATTCCAGTCACGAACATCCCGATTCCAGATTATAA
>NW_015125727.1:0-472 GCF_001443285.1 Poecilia latipinna | reverse complement strand
ATCCAGCATACTTTATGGTAATGCGCATGCGCACATCAATGTTACGTCACATACTGCTTACTCAGCAGATTTCTTATAAATCCGTCATACCTGTGCGTTATGTTTCTCAGAAGTTTACGATAAATGTTATTTAATTAAGCTGCTATGTTAATCAAACATATTAACATAAATGACTTTTGTTGTTTCCAACATCGTTACCAAACTGTAAACAAGACATTAGTCCCGTTTAGCGTCACTATTACTACAAATACTGTTTGACTACAAATTTGGTCGGGATATTTTGTCCCTATGGCTAATCTACCTTTTTAATATTTTAATACTTCTTTAGAAAACTGCACAGAATATGTCCTGATAAAAGCACATGAATAACAATGGATGCTGACCGAAGCTGTTAGGCAACAAGCAGAACAACACCTCTTTCTGGACACTGCGTGGAAATAACTAGATTTTTATTATTATTATTTTTTTTTTT
>NW_015125726.1:0-472 GCF_001443285.1 Poecilia latipinna | reverse complement strand
AGCTGATTATTTCTTTTTTCTGATTGGCTAGCTTATTAATGCTGGTTCTGATTGGCTAGCTTATTGCTGGCACTGATTGGCTACCTGATTAATGCTTGTTCTGATTAGCTAGGTGATTAATGCTTGCTCTGATTGGCTAGCTGATTAAATCTAGCTGTGATAAGCTAGCTGATTAATTCTCCCTCAGATTGGCTAGCTGTTTAATGCTGGTTCTGTTTGGCTAACTTATTGCTGGCAATGATTTGCTAGCTGATTATTGCTCGCTCTGATTGGCTAGCTGATTAATACTGGCACACTTTATTGCTAGCTTATTGCTTACACTGATTGGCTAGCTGATTAATGTTCGCTCTGATTGGCTAGCTGAATAATTCTTTTTTTTGATTGGCTAGCTGATTAATGCTGGTTCTGTTTGGCTAGCTCATTGCTGGCAATGATTGGCTAGCTGATAATGCTGGTTCTGTTTGGCTAACTG
>NW_015125725.1:0-472 GCF_001443285.1 Poecilia latipinna | reverse complement strand
GAAAATCTAGTGATAGGATAAGAAAGGGATAGATAATGGGGTTGTAATCTGACATTTAAAAATTGTTGATCGTAATCGGTAAATTGTTTGAAATAAGTTGCTGTCGCTTAACTCAGCTAAAGCTACTAATAAAAATATATAAAATTTTGTTGACGATTGTGGACATTGAAATTAATTCTGAGTCCGGAATTACTAATGGTTCTTCTGATTATTGTAAAGTCTACGCGCATGGTTCTAGGAAAATGGTGGCTCCATAGGTTTCTTTGGCAATGAGTGAATAATCACCCTGGGGTTCGAGCCGAGCCACTAAAAACTATCTAATCTGCAACAAGTGCTTGTTATTACAAGGGAGAGAGCTGCTGTTAATAAAAGTGATTGTTGGAACTTAGTAACCGTGAGAGCTACTGGGTTAATTGTTCGAATAATTGAAAAGGGTGATAACTTTTGGATTGAAGGCAGTCAGAGATTAGAC
>NW_015125724.1:0-472 GCF_001443285.1 Poecilia latipinna | reverse complement strand
GCCCTGGGTGTTTGTCCATGTTGCTCATGTCAGAGCAACATGGACAAACCAACATGTTTTGTTATCCGTTATCTTGACCGACAACATAAAAAAAATCGGTCATGTACTATTTTTATCCGTGAAATTACAATCATATTAACATCGGCTATTTAGCTGCATTTTATGCGGTTTAGTTAATATTCACCGTGAATCCAGATCCCATCACAAATTAAGCAGATAAATGTATCTACATTTTTCTCCGTAGTGACAAAAACCACTGACTGTGGCCCCAATAACTTTTAATAAATTAAATTAAGCGACTTCACTTAAATTAGCATCGCTTCACCCGCTGGGGTCTGAACGCACTTCCTCCTAGCTCAAATCTGCGCTAATTCATCAGTCAGTTGGATCTGTCTGATCCAAACAGAGTGTTTTACCCTGAGCGGTCCGGTGTAACCTTTTACCAGGATTTTTTTTGTGTGTGTGTGGTTTC
>NW_015125723.1:0-472 GCF_001443285.1 Poecilia latipinna | reverse complement strand
CACAGGGGGGCCGGAAATAGTTTGGAAACCACTGATCTAAGGGGTGAAATTCTCTCCACACATCTAGAATTGCCATTTCTGACATCATGGTGTTCATGTACCTACCGATTTATTTTTTACTCTTTTTAACGCTTGTAGTGTCCATCCTATAATTTATCACGACATTAAAGTCCCCGCTACACATCAATATTCCCTCTGCTTCCAAATTAATGAGATCAAATATTTTCTTAAAGAGTACTTTGTCACTTTCTGGAGGAGCATATACACTGAATAGTGTGATTAACTGATTTTCCAATTTGCCTCTTATCATTAAGTATCTTCCGTCTTTATCCCCAATTTCCTCCAACAATTCAAACTTTACACTATTTGAGATAAGTGTCATAACTCCTCATTTATGCCTTTCTCCAAATGAGGAGGGAAATGAGTTTCCATACCCTCATTTTTTTGTACTTTTCATGTCCTTTTTTCAATA
>NW_015125722.1:0-472 GCF_001443285.1 Poecilia latipinna | reverse complement strand
GGTCAGCTTGTGCTGTGGGACGGGATGGAAGTCCGTCCCAGAACAAATCTCTCTCTTCATCATCCTGAGCAGTCCTTTCGTCCGAGTCGTCTCCTGGGAAGATCTGATCAAATACTTTTCTCATTCCTTTTGTCACCAGATATCCAACTCCTAATCCGAGTCCGAGAACAAAAGGGAATGGCATCTTAGAAACTGAAAAATCCAGACAAGACACAAAATTTGAATATCAGAGAAGCGCTTGTATTCTGGCTGATGTGTTGAGATTCCAGCATTCAAACCCTCAGAACCTCTTTGATCTGCTGTGATGAACATGATGTCATCTATGACCTCATCAGTGAGCTCGCTGTAGTTCTGGGCCACGGTCTTGCTTCTAATCGTTGCTATGGAAACGATCAGATCTGCCCGACAAACTGCAATAATGACTAAATATTTAATAAGTAATATCTTTTTCAGTTATTTAACATGAAGAGAT
>NW_015125721.1:0-472 GCF_001443285.1 Poecilia latipinna | reverse complement strand
TTCTGGAGAGCTATCTTTAAGACCCTGTCGAAATCGTGGAATATTAATATTCCGCCGAATCCTCTTTCTGCAATATTTGGGGTTGTTCCTCGGACATGTTGTGTGTCCACCCGACAAGCTTCAGCTGTAGCCTTTTCCACATTGGTTGCTCGTCGACTCATACTTCTATCATGGAAAAAAGAGGCACCTCCCTCCTATAAACAATGGATTAAGGACTTGCTTTCAAATCTCAAAGTTGAACAACAGAGATATGCTGTGCAGGGTTCTGCGGACAAATTTTACAAAGTATGGCGGCCATTCTTGTGTCACATTGAGGGACTTCCAGCCAATCAGTCAATCCAGCATGAAACTAAGTCAACCTCCCCTTTTTTTTCCTTTTTTTTATTTGTGTTCTGTAACGGATGTGTGGATTTGAATGTTTGGGTTAGTAATCTACTTTGTTGAAAACCAATAAAAATATTCAAATAATAAT
>NW_015125720.1:0-472 GCF_001443285.1 Poecilia latipinna | reverse complement strand
TAAATTATGAAGTAGAATCTGACATGTATAGGATTTTGGAACAACTGAAGGTGTAAAATTGGAACAACATACCGTGTTTCCCCGAAAGTAAGACAGTGTCTTACTTTCTTTTTATCCCCAAAAGCCCCACTATGTCTTACTTTAGGGGTATGTCTTATATTGGAAAAAAAATGTCGAATTTTTTGTTTTAACCATAAAATTAACATTTATTAACAACCTGAACAGTATTGTACGGCGCGGTGACGTATGGAGAGGGGGACGGCGCAGGCGTGGGCAGGAGGTGGCGTGCAGCTAGATGAGAGGTGTTTCCCCGAAAAGTAAGACATATGTCTTACTTTCGGGGTACGGCTTATATTAGCCCCTGAAACCCCCGATACGTCTTACAATCGGGGGTGTCTTACTATCGGGGAAACACGGTAGTTACTTGATGGCGCCGTAAAGTGACAAGGTGTGCCTGGAAAATATATAATAC
>NW_015125719.1:0-472 GCF_001443285.1 Poecilia latipinna | reverse complement strand
GATATGCATAACATGCCGGCTCAGACGTCGCCCGGCCAAACAAGGTCTGCGTCAGGTGCTGGGGAACCAGAGCACCTTGATGACAAATGGGCTACTGGAACAAGACAGAAATGGGCGAGAGATGAAAACATGGATCTGTTGGAATGCTACTACTCAAGTAACCCTAATCAGAGAGGCTACATGCAAAGGATGTGGGAAAAATGGTTAGTTTGACATCCCCAGTCTACAATGACTGCTAAACAACTAGTAGCTCAGTGTTCCAACATCCGCAAACGGCAACTGCTATCACAACTTGAGATTGACGAGGTACAACACAAATGCTACGGCAAGGGGGAGGAGCCTGGATGTCAGGACAGGGGGGAGTTAACTACAACTACCCGCCCAGAGACTGGGTATGTAGCCCCAGTAATGAACGAACCATCAAAGCTGAACGAGGCAGCAGCTGACCTGAGAGAGAGAATCATGGCCCGAA
>NW_015125718.1:0-473 GCF_001443285.1 Poecilia latipinna | reverse complement strand
AGACAAGGAATAATGCAACCCGTAAAAAGACAGAACAGAACTAAAACAATCAGAACAGGCGTCACGAGCTTTAGCAGCAAAGCCCACCATGGTCCAGATGTAAACCATGAAAGCAAATCAAAAGAGGGTGAGCCGCGTGTTCCACTCTCCACATACTGTTTTAAATCTTCCAGCTCGTATAGAGCGTCAGAAATAGTTCCTCCAGTTCCTGTTTCATCAGGCACAAAGGTACAGCACGTTGGGCCAATGATTTTGCAGACCTCTCCCTGAGGGGCAGTGAGAAAGTCCAGGACAACACGGTTTTGCATAACCATGTTCCTCAGTTCAGCCAGTTCTTTCATGGTGCCATTGGCCAGCTGGTATGTGATGTTGATTAGTCGCAGTAATCCGTACCTGTTTATCTCAACGTGGTCCCGAATCTCTCCGAGACCAACCCAAGGAACCAGGCTTTGCATGAATTTTTCTCCACCGTT
>NW_015125717.1:0-473 GCF_001443285.1 Poecilia latipinna | reverse complement strand
AAATGCTGCATATTTCATAACAAAAAAAATGGCCAGGGAAAGAGCAAAATGTTTGTATTAAATACAAACATTTTGTACTTAATACTAATGATAAGTATTAACAACACAGCTTTTTGCAGCAAAAGTCTTTACAGATTCCAAATCATTGATAGTACATATTTTTAGAAAAGTAGTGCTAAGAAGCTTTGTTGAGTTTTGATGACCTACCTTTAAACAAACCCACAGCTGTTCTGCACAAAACAGCATATTTCTATTTTTCTCTTTGACTTCAGAGCATTCTTCTTTACAGTTGTTTCAGATTGCTCTTCTTTTTCCATACCACAGCCATCTTCATGAGCAGTTCTTCTTTTACCCAGCTTTGATTTTAGGCGCTCAAACAGCTTTGATTGCGACTGTTTGGGGGGGCTTTTTTTTTTTTTTACAGTATCCTAACAGGGTTATGTGGTCTCCATATGATGGCAAATAAGTCTTCA
>NW_015125716.1:0-473 GCF_001443285.1 Poecilia latipinna | reverse complement strand
TAGGTGTTAGCAATGACAGGGTTTCCTTCTTTTAAGCAATGCTATGTTTCTGCTCAGAAAAAATATCAGAAACTGATCAAATTTATCAGAAAAAGAAAATTATTTTTATATTTCACAAATGTATTAGTAATTATCATGCAACATCAGAAAACACCATAAAATACTCGGAATTATTAAGACACTTTGCTTATTTTATGTCCTAAATCGCTAAATAACTAATGGTTCCAGTGCTTAGACCAATCAAAATGCTTGTGTTAATGTCAGCCAATCAGTGACAATCTCTTATTCATCAACGATCTCTTATGCATCACTGACTAAAAATCTTGTGCCAATTGTCAACAAACAAAAGTTTTGTGTTTTTAAGCATTGTTTTTTTAAGTCAGTATATTTGTAGTTAGAGGAGAAGGTTGGTCAAATGTTCTATTTTAAAGTTTGTGTCAGACAATTCTGAAATCCTGAAGTTTTTCCACAAA
>NW_015125715.1:0-474 GCF_001443285.1 Poecilia latipinna | reverse complement strand
TATATCAGAATTTGATGGGTATAAACAGGGGTGAAAGCAGTTTTAAATTCTTGACAAAAGTATATATATGCTTCTTTGTGTGCTTTGGAGTTTCTGTGCTGATTAAACTTTTTACAAAGCGATAAAAGCTGGTAGCTCTTGAATTGCTACAAAATAAAGCTGTATTTCTCTCAACCCTTTACCTGCAATGTTGAACCTTGAGATGCCATGAGACCTAAATCCTGAACATCATGGCATGGAGTGCATCCCAGTTTTCCATGTCTGGCATATACTAACCATTCATTTTAGCTTTTAAACTGGTTATATTGATCCTGTGTCCAGACAGAGGGATAATCAGTAGCATAGCATCATGACCTGTTTGTTCTGAAGATCCTGCAGCTTCCATTTCATCATGGCGCCTCCTCACCCTGACTCTCATACTGATAGGAGGAACCACAGAGCTCTGTTAGGTTAAAGCTCATCTTCTGAAGTTGG
>NW_015125714.1:0-474 GCF_001443285.1 Poecilia latipinna | reverse complement strand
AGGAAAAACTAAGGGTACTACTTTGTGTCAAATTTTAATTAATCGAGTTTGATGGATTAAAATGCCACGCCCAAATCAAAATCGATGTTATCGCACACAAACATCTGTTTATTTACGTCATAAAATGCTTATCGCACACAAACACCTGTTAAATCTGCGTCATAAAATGCTTATCGTATAAAACGACCGTTAAATCTGCGTCATAAAATGCTTATCGTATAAAAACATATGTTTTGATTTAAATTAAGTTCTTATCAATAATAAAACAGGCAGCATTCTGGAACATTCTCTCATGCATCACATTAAATTAAGTTCTTATCAATAATAAAACAGACAACATTCTGGAACATTCTCTCTTGCATCACAATAAATCAAGTTGATATCAATGTAAAGCAGGCAGCATTCTGGAACCTTCTCTTTTATATCAAATGGTTAATAAGGGGTCAGGCCCTCTTTGTGACTTTTGACCCAGTT
>NW_015125713.1:0-474 GCF_001443285.1 Poecilia latipinna | reverse complement strand
ATCCCTGTAATTATGATGCATAGAATCACATACAGTGGGGAAAATAAGTATTTAGTCAGTCACCAATTGTGCAAGTTCTCCCACTTAAAAAGATGAGAGAGGCCTGTAATTGACATCATAGGTAGACCTCAACTATGAGGGACAAAATGTGAATTTTTTTTTTGAGAAAATCATTTTGTCTGACTTTTAAAGAATTTATTTGCAAATAATGGTGGAAAATAAGTATTTGGTCACCTACAAACAAGCAAGATTTCTGGCTGTCACAGACCTGTAACTTCTTTTTTAAGAGGCTCCTCTTTCCCCCACTCATTACCTGTATTAATGGCACCTGTTTGAAGTCGTTAACAGTATAAAAAACACCTGTCCACAACCTCAAACAGTCACACTCCAAACTCCACTATGGTGAAGACGAAAGAGCTGTCGGAGGACACCAGAAACCGAATTGTAGACCTGCACCAGGCTGGGAAGACTGAA
>NW_015125712.1:0-474 GCF_001443285.1 Poecilia latipinna | reverse complement strand
ACCAGAACCAGAACCTGATCCTGATCAGAACCATAACCTGAACCAGATCAGAACCAGAACCAGAACCTGATCCTGATCAGAATCAGAACCAGATCAGAACTAGAACCTAATCAGAACCAAAACCTGATCAGAACTAGAACCTGAACCTGATCCTGATCAGAACCTGAACCTGAACCTGATCAGAACCTGATCCAGAACCAGAACCTGATCAGAACCAGAACCAGAACCTGAACCTGATCAGAACCAGAACCAGAACCTGATCAGAACTAGATCAGAACCTGAACCTGATCAGAACCAGAACCTGAACCTGAACCTGATCAGAACCAGAACCTGAACCTGAACCTGATCAGAACCTGAACCTGAACCAGATCAGAACCAGAACCAGAACCTGATCCTGATCAGAACCAGAACCAGAACCTGAACCTGAACCTGATCAGAACCAGAACCTGAACCTGAACCTGATCAGAACTAGAT
>NW_015125711.1:0-474 GCF_001443285.1 Poecilia latipinna | reverse complement strand
TCGTACCTGAGAGGCTAAAGCTGCTGGAACATTCTGACCACATTTCCTTAAAGCTGAAAACAATATTTTTTTTTTCTAAATGTCAAAGCAGGAGCAAAAGGTTTCCAAGAGACATTTCACTATTGCTGCATCGTTTCTGCCAGCAGGTCTGATTAGAAACTTGGATTTCTCTCATGGCAGCAACAAGAAGATATAAATGAAGCCTGTTTATGTTGTTTTACAATTTGGATTAAAATTAATGTTTCTATTGCTGATGTAAATATTTAATACATCAATTCCCCCCAAAAATAATTTTTACATATTGAATTTATTACTCCAGCATCACAAAAAAGGTTGAACTTTATAACATTAATAAAATTAAGCTGCATTTTAACATGTTATATGCAGCAGAAAGTGATCAGTTAACTTTGGTTAATCAAAGTGAATTCATGGTTTAGCAAAGAAATAATAATATGCCCACATATTACCAGGTTG
>NW_015125710.1:0-474 GCF_001443285.1 Poecilia latipinna | reverse complement strand
TCTGTGTGAGTTTTGATCGAAATGATTATAGTGATGGTTGTATGTATTTTTGATTTTGTTTGGAGCCACCTTGTGGTGTGATGAGAGACTGCATGCAACGGGTCCGTCAGGCACTCTCGCGGCTTCCTCCACCAGAATTCTGAGGAGCGCTGGTGGAGGTAGGTGCGAGCGACGCAACTATTCACCTCTTTTTTTACTTAGGGTCATATTTTTCTAGTTCAACAATTAACGAAGTACTGTAAGAATATTTAACATCTACAAATATAATTTGTAAAGTTTTTCTCGTGGTTGGGCTGGAAAAATGTGACCCTATGAGTGGGAGCTGCGCCGGTTGGTGTTCGTGGCTGACCACTCAGTCACGGCGCTAACTGTGTCTTTTATTTTTCAGCCTGTCGGACCACTTGGCTGCAGTCAATCACATTGTGAGGAGTTTTTCATCTTTTGTTGTGCTAGGTGACCAACAACACAATAAGA
>NW_015125709.1:0-474 GCF_001443285.1 Poecilia latipinna | reverse complement strand
ACAGCAGAAACATGGAAAACTGATGTAGAGTTACATCAGTTTTCTATGAGATCTCTAGATCTAGAGTTATGAGGCTGAGATATCAAGGTAAAGAAAACTCAGTAGCGGTTGGTTGGGGCCATTCAGGGGCCGCCAGACATTCAGGGGCCCCTAGAAATGGTTGAATTGTAACACAGACCATAGATCTAAAGCTGTAGCATTCATTTATAGAGAATGACAATGTTATTAAATGTTATTTAATGCATTTATCTGAGAGAAAAAAATACATTTAGGATTTAATTAGGAAGTTTACTTTGTAAAAGTTTAAAGAATCATCTTGATAGTTTGATAGTGTGTTATCATGGCTATAATATGGTGTAATCTTTGTGTTTGAGCTGGGTTTGTTCACAAATACATCACAGCAAATAACCAATAATCAGTGACTGATTTTAAACTCAGCCAATAAACCTGGTCTCCCTCTCACAGACTTCATCT
>NW_015125708.1:0-474 GCF_001443285.1 Poecilia latipinna | reverse complement strand
ATTTTGGTCATTATAGTATCACAGGCAGATTGTTCATGGTATACTAAGTTGTTGTTGACTCTTCTGAAATTGTCTCCTAATCTGGACTTTGTGATTAAACATTCTGGAATACTGGCTCAAAAAAGCCTGTATTCCAACATGTACTCCTTCAAATGGAGATGTAAATACATGTTGGTGTTGCAGTGCAATGGGCCAAACAGTTTAACACATTTTGAGACGTCTGTAGGTATTGTTCAGTTATAGAAGTATGTCATGTTTGGAGAAAGAATATTAAAACAATAATCTATCTTATCCATTAAAATATATTTTACATGTGTGTTAGGAGCACTGAAAAACTTAGTTTGGTTGAATTGATGATATAAAAGCAGAATATGCATGAATACCTACAATAGACTTTTGTTAAACGTGATCTTACTTTGACATTCCTCCCACACAACTTAATCGAAGAATTGCACAACTTAATAGTAATAATAA
>NW_015125707.1:0-474 GCF_001443285.1 Poecilia latipinna | reverse complement strand
GTTGTCAGCTAGGCTGTCACGTAATCACATTAATTAATCTGAAATATCTAATCAAAGATGAATGGGCGGGTTTAGGGAGTGGTGACATTAAGGGGACAGAAGATGAGGTGGGGAGGAACAAATAACAGCTTATGAGTTTGTCATCAGTGCATGAGGAGATGGAGCATGGGGGTGGAAGAGAGAGAGGGACCAGACGTTCTGACAATGGATCTGAATTGGGTGAGTTTGTAGCTAATCCTCTAAACGTCTGCCTCACTTTAGAGTTCATTATAAGCCTGTGAATACATACAGGTCAATTCTGGTCAGTGTGTGCTTTTAGAACAGTTGAAGCACTGGACATATGAAAAGTTTGAGTACACTAGGTGGAGCACATCACTACAGTCCTCCCACTGGCGCCTGTAACTCAGAGAATACACTTTAAAAAACTTTTGTTAGTCTATAAATCACTGAACAGTTTAGCACCACAATACATTA
>NW_015125706.1:0-474 GCF_001443285.1 Poecilia latipinna | reverse complement strand
CAGGTTTGTGCCGTTAAAATTTTCGTTTGTGCGGTTTTGGTTTCTGAGATATTAAAAATTATTTTTTTAGGTCATCTAGAGTTCACCATCCCCCCATATCGCTCCCAAACAAACCAAAGTGGGCTAGTTCGTTAGTGCTCCGTTTGTGCAGGTTTGTGCCGTTGAAATTTTCGTTTGTGCAGTTTTGGTTTCTGAGATATTAAAAATTATTTTTTAGGTCATCCAGAGTTCACCATCCCCCCATATCGCTCCAAAACAAACCAAAGTGGGCTAGTTCGTTAGTGCTCCGTTTGTGCAGGTTTGTGCCGTTGAAATTTTCGTTTGTGCAGTTTTGGTTTCTGAGATATTAAAAATTATTTTTTAGGTCATCTAGAGTTCACCATCCCCCCATATCGCTCCAAAACAAACCAAAGTGGGCTAGTTCGTTAGTGCTCCGTTTGTGCAGGTTTGTGCCGTTGAAATTTTCGTTTGTGC
>NW_015125705.1:0-474 GCF_001443285.1 Poecilia latipinna | reverse complement strand
TAAAAAAGTTACATACTGCAGCTTTAAATTCACTCAAGAGAGGATGGGTCAGGAGGGACGTGGGTTAGAGCTGCTGCTGACTGACTCCTCTGTTGTTAAGTGGTAAAAGGTACAAGGGACAAGTTAAATATATGAATATGTTGGTAATTTTTTTCCATAATTCATTAAATGCTAGTGAAAAGGAGGCAAACAGTAGTTTGTAGCTAAGCTAACTATGCTAAATGCTTGATAATCTCACACAGTCTACCCACCTCTCTTGGAGAAAAACTGGGTTATAAATTAACACTCGCCTTTTTCTCTCTCTCAGGTTTTTGAAAACCTGATTTTATAACTTTTCTTAGCAGCATAGTAACTGCCACAGTCGTTTCGTGACAACTGTATTCAGCTGCAGCTTCTACTGACGGCAGCTGCATACGTCACCGTGAAGCGCTCCAAGCAGGAATGAACCATTTCATGCAGATCCAGGGGGGTTCA
>NW_015125704.1:0-474 GCF_001443285.1 Poecilia latipinna | reverse complement strand
AGCCAGAGCCTCTTCTGAGACGGGAAAGTCTAGGTTTCCTAACACCAGATTTCTCTGGCTTCCTCTTTCATCTTCATTTGCTTAGACTGCAAAGATATGTTGAGGATAAAAACATTGAAGAACAAGTTATAACAACAACCTCACAATATCAAGGTCTCTTTGTTATATGGAGCTTAATTAAAACCAGGTTAAGTTTATGAATAAAAGTATAAGTCGCAACAAACAGAGCCTCCATGCAGTTATAACATGAAGCTGAATATGATTGCTATAGTAATAATCATACAAGTCACAATAAAATTGATAAAATAATTATTTATGAAACCAACGTAAGTTATATATCTTTACTGCACTGTTTACAATTACACGAAGATTATTAATAAGCAAACTTACCACTAGCTAGCAACATGTTAGCAGCCTTTGTCCCTTCGGGCTCCTTTTGTGATCCACATTTTAGTTCCATCGGTTGTTGTCCTG
>NW_015125703.1:0-474 GCF_001443285.1 Poecilia latipinna | reverse complement strand
ATGTAGCCGGGGCATATTGTTTCCCCTGAATGTGTGCTGCTGCGCCCTCTTCCTCTTGCCCATATATGGAAGATGCTGTGACAGAGCGCAGCTGGCTTGTTAGGGAGACAGGTAGGTAATCAGCATTTGCATTTAAAAGCGGGTAGATCGCTGAGATTATCAGATGCAGGCTGGGACTTGTACAAAGGTATGTTTAACATCAATCGTGGAGTGAGTTTAGAATGTCTGATTCTGCCACTGATTGTTGTAGGAAACGCACTTTAGAGAGTGACGTCAAGAGCAACATTTACTGGTTTCACTGTAGAGAAGGTAAGGGCCGTTTCTTATGATTCATCTGGCTGGTTAATGTTCTTGTCTAACTTGATTTCTTTTGTGTGTAGGTTGGCCTGCTACTGTTTCAGTTTTTGATTTGTTTTGATTTCAATTTTTCTTTT
Source organism: Poecilia latipinna (assembly GCF_001443285.1). Classification (NCBI taxonomy): domain Eukaryota; kingdom Metazoa; phylum Chordata; class Actinopteri; order Cyprinodontiformes; family Poeciliidae; genus Poecilia; species Poecilia latipinna. Next base: position 40 of record NW_015125703.1, on the reverse strand, counting down.
GTTTCAGTTTACTTATTATTAGATGTTTATTGATTAAAAA
>NW_015125702.1:0-474 GCF_001443285.1 Poecilia latipinna | reverse complement strand
TGTGAAATTATTCTACTAGACTGGATAGGTGGTGCACACTCATTTTTATTCCATTTAGCCCTTTTTATTCCTCGTCAGTGGGTCACATGAAATTTAAGCTATTAAACACCAATCTTTTTTTTTTTTTTAATTTGTAAATTTAAATTATGTAAAACATTGATAAAAATCTAAAATGGGGGAAAATGTGGGTGCCTCATCTCTAATGATTTGTAAAACAATTTCAAAGTGGTTTTGAATCAATAGGACACGTCTTGGAAGCTATTGCAAAAACATACTAAATTTTGACAAATAAAATTGCTAAAAAAAAAATTAAAATATGAAACAAATGACTGTGCCTCATCTATACAGGATACTAGAGCAATTTCACACTGGTTCTGGGTCAATAGGTCACAAGACCTGGAAGCTATTGAAGAAAACATTATATTTAATATTAAAATTATTGAAAATATTGTATGAATTTAAAATTTTATACAT
>NW_015125701.1:0-474 GCF_001443285.1 Poecilia latipinna | reverse complement strand
GTTTTCATGTGGGAACTGTGGAAAAGGATTTAGTCAAAAACTGAATTTAACTCAGCACATGATGATTCACACTGGTGAAAAGCCGTTTTCATGTGTGAACTGTGGAAAACGTTTTAGTCGAAACGAGTCCTTAATTAGTCACATGAGGATTCACACTGGTGAAAAGCCGTTTTCATGTGGGAACTGTGGAAAAAGTTTTAGTCGCAAATCGTATTTAATTAGTCACATGAGGATTCACACTGGTGAAAAGCCGTTTTCATGTGGGAACTGTGGAAAAAGTTTTAGTCGAAAAGGGAATTTAATTACACACATGAGGATTCACACAGGTGAAAAGCCATTTTCATGTGGGAACTGTGGAAAAAGTTTTAGTCTAAAACAGGATTTAGTTAGGCACATGAGGATTCACACTGGTGAAAAGTTATTTTCATGTGTGAACTGTGGAAAATGTTTTAATCACAAAACTAGTTTAACTCA
>NW_015125700.1:0-474 GCF_001443285.1 Poecilia latipinna | reverse complement strand
AAACTTTACACCTTAAATGCACAACAATGCCAGTTTAGACTTTGAGCAACTTGGTAAAACTGTATTGTGTAACATTAAATCATGCTTGGCTGCAACTGTATCGATGGCAGCTCTTCTTCTATTCAGTGTTTGTTAGCTTCTGTTAGCTTCTTGGCGCAGCTCCGTTCTCCTGCTACTGGTAGCTAAAATCACCTCACTTTGTATCCCTCTGAAAAATGAACCCATTTAAATAAAGAAATCCCTCCATGGTGATACCACGACAGAGAGCATTCATTTTATAGCGATAACACCGGAGCTGTAAGTGGTCCTGTATAAAACTGGGGTGATGGAACATCACAGCACTTTTAAATTTCAATAATCAGAATACCGAAATTGTTTCCGTTGCTTTAAAAGGTTTATGTCAGTCTGCCTTTTCCCCATTGATACGTTTCCCGGCTGCCCTGCACCTTAAGGGGTTGAAAAAAAAAAACCAAA
>NW_015125699.1:0-475 GCF_001443285.1 Poecilia latipinna | reverse complement strand
CCGCCTTCTGCTGCTCCGCCCCCCTGTCTCCCCCCCCCCCCCTGCTGGTCACAAATAATTTCGAACTTACCTTTTGCTGGTGTGGCGTTTGTAGTTGTTTCTGCACTAGAGGCTAGTAAACAAACATGTCACAGTGGGGACAACGTCTAACTTTTTTCGTCACTTAGAAAGCTTAAAGAAGGTAAGCTCTGTTAACGTGATGTTAGCAAAGCTAGCTGTACAGAGACACATAAGCTGAATTATTGTGCGGAGGTGTAGACTGACTTGTCGCATATATGGGACAACGCTATGTCCAAAAGTCAGCAATACAGTGAGGTGACATTCAGAAACAGTCGATTCTTCTCCACGACTCTTTACTTATTAGATAGGACTGGAGTGTCACTCACTGAGAGCCGTTGTTCTATCAAATAGCCATACGCTGTCAGAATAGCAAACATGCAGTGAGTACCATGCATGCGCATTAAGAAGTCCGACC
>NW_015125698.1:0-475 GCF_001443285.1 Poecilia latipinna | reverse complement strand
ACTTATTGTTTTTAGTTCGTTTTACTAAAATCTGTATAAAAATATTATAACTACCGTACTGCCAGGACCTGAGCTGTCGGATAGACTCCAAGCTGCTGTGCGCATGCGTAGTGTTGGAGCCGCCTAACGTGTTGAGACTAGCTAGTCATTTTGCGCTTCGCCATGGGAAAATATACGTTTTCATAACTTTGTCTCGATGATCCGAGATTCAAAGACTAGGGATGATTGAAAGGCATTTGTAAAGTACGCAGGAAAACAAATCTAAATTTGACCTGGAATGACATGACAGTGAACCAGTCGGACCGACCGCAGCATCCACCATTCATCAGTAGCGGATTCGTGCGCGGGTTGAGGCTCCACCGTGGAAAAGATCCACGTTTCGTTCTTTGGTGCGATGTAACTTCAAACTCAAGCTCAGCTACGAGCTAAAGTTTTCTCAGCGACGCGACGGGAGCTGCAGACAGGCAGCAGACCT
>NW_015125697.1:0-475 GCF_001443285.1 Poecilia latipinna | reverse complement strand
GCCATCTAATATCCATTATCCAGGACCCAAAGCAGGGGCACGGTATAGGGGGGGGACAATTCTAGGAGCCCTGACCAACAGGGGGCCCTCCACAATTTAATTATTTATTTTTTGTTCATAGAAATAAAAATAATAATAAAAAATCGGGGCCCTGTCAATTACAAAATTAATCATATTGTATTTTCAAAGATTGTTTTTAGCAGTAAAAATTGAATGTTCCCACTCCCAGATCAAAAAACACACATCCATATTTGCCCTGACCCCCCTGTCTGCGTTAAATGGTTCGTTCCTGCTTGGAGCGCTTCACTGTGAAGCTGTTCAGCTGCAGACAGTGGAAGACACGAACGACTGTGGCAGTTACTATGCTGCTAAGAAAAGTAATAAAGTCAAGTTTTCAAAAAAAATAAAATAAAATAAATAGAGAGAGGGAGAGAAAAAGGCAAGAGTGTCAATTTATAGTTCAGTTTTTCTCCAA
>NW_015125696.1:0-475 GCF_001443285.1 Poecilia latipinna | reverse complement strand
ATCAACGTATTCACTTGAAAAGCCTTGTCCCTTTTTTCCAGTCCCGATACGATCCTGTACCTTTCGAACCGTCGGATCCATTTGGGCCAGTTTTGGACATCTCTGCAGTCAAACTTTTCTGGCGGGCTTAGGCGAAATCCCTCTCCAATGTTGCTAGCTGCAGCAGGGTTGCTTGCTGTAGCAGAGTTAGCGCGTTCCCTCTCAGTATTGGACATCATGAATACTATACAACGAGAATCTCCTCTGCGCAGTTATCTTGATGTTAGTTGTGAGTGGATGGGGAATGCAGCATAACGTTGAAGAGTCACCACTTCTGACACCATGTAGTAACTTGTAGACCATTAATTGAGGACTCTGACAACAGCTTATCTTTAGCCGGCAGGCACCTTTACTGAAGTGACGTTTACCGGACACCATACATGTACATAACCCCCCTTCTGGTACGGAACGCCCAGAGGACCATAACACACCACAC
>NW_015125695.1:0-475 GCF_001443285.1 Poecilia latipinna | reverse complement strand
CATAAACATGCAGTAAATAAATCGATTTTCAATCAGTTTTTTGCACCAAAGCGTTAATAATAATAAACACGTTTTCACTGAGGCTCTATAAGAGCAATATGAATGAAATAAGTAATTATTGATATGACAGGAGCAGCGGCTTTGACACCTGGTGGTGGGCGTGTCGATGTGGGAGTGACGTCATCAAGTATGAATGGGAAGGTTACTGGCTGCTGCCAGTAACCTCATGCCAGTGTATGAGGAAGCGGGTGAGCTGGGTGGTCAGTCCTCGCAAAGTTTGGAGCATAATAAAAATAAAAAAAAATCGATAATTGTGACAGAACAAAGAAGAGGTTAGGAGTTGATTGATACATGGACAGATGAGATTCCCCGAGTTAACCCAGTGCGGCCGTCTACCACCATTAGTTTGCTGTGTTTTATAATAATAAAACGTGTTTATTATTATTAACGCTTTGGTGCAAAAAACTGATTGAAA
>NW_015125694.1:0-475 GCF_001443285.1 Poecilia latipinna | reverse complement strand
CCCCCATTTTGCAGTCTACAGCCAAAAACCTAAAGAAAACGACCCCGCAGCTAAATAATGTTAACTCAAATGGCCTCCAGATTTTCCTGACAGTTTTAATGTTTGGTTAAGATCATAAATAGTTGTATATACCGTGATATCCAAACAAATAAATGTACGTTAAGTGAACTATGTATATGAATCGATACTCTTGTGTAAACGGAAAAATAATGCCTCCATAAAAAATAGTCAAAAACATGATCACTTTAACATGAAACTTACCTTGTTGTAATAAGCTCCAGACAAGACGCCATACTGCTGCCTCCGCTCCTCAGGCAAACATGTGACGCAGTAGCGGAACAAGACGGCGTCGGCCGGGGGGCGGGGCTAATGACCGGGCCCAAATAATAAAGCTCATGATAATTTAACTTTACAACATGGACATCCCCGCAAAAGTGGAGCTAACAAGTTTCATCACAACAGAGAGCGACTATGT
>NW_015125693.1:0-475 GCF_001443285.1 Poecilia latipinna | reverse complement strand
GACGGGAAAATTTGAAGCCCGTTGGTCATATGACGGGTTATAACTCACACCCTTGTCTATAATGTGCAGACATTATAGACTTTACGCAAAGATTTAATCTCAGAGGCAACTAAAATCAACCGAAAATCCTTTCTGCATATCATCTCATGGACTCTGAACTAAATGCGTCTTTCTAACCGGCAGCTGACGGCGCGTTGAAGAGTGATGGACAGGACACCTTGGTCAGGAAGATCGTCGCAAACCTTTAGTTGAAACGGCGCCTTTAACTCCAGTCTCCAGCACAGAACAAAGAAAAAGAGAATGCAACGTTGTTTTAATCCATTTATAGTAAAAAGAGGAGCCAGTTTATTTTGAGGAAATAAAGGTTCAGAAGTTAATTAGATCCATGCGCTGCGGCTGCACAACCAAAGCGGACGCGGCTCCGCCGCTGCGAAGAATTAAAACTCAACTCGTTCCTCAGTTTTAACAAATGGAG
>NW_015125692.1:0-475 GCF_001443285.1 Poecilia latipinna | reverse complement strand
TTCTCTTTTACAAATCGACTGTATTTTTAACGCTTTGTTCTTTTGTTCAGCATTTTTACAGATAATCAACAGGCTTCCATCTCTTAACACTTTAGCTAACTCCACATCTCCAATTACTTTCTTTAAACCAATAGATAGCGTGATTGGACTCACTCCTGTCAAATCCTGTCCAACTCTGAATTTCAAAATTACCTTGAACTCCTCCATCATTACTTTCTTTCGTGTCTCGACGTTTTCCTCCTCATCTTCGAGAGATCTTTTTCCTGTATTTATCCCTTTCTTGCCCTTATCTTTTCCTCCTCCCCCTTTCTTATTTTCTACCACCGACCAACTTGTTTCCATTCCTTCATCCTCTGAGCACCCTCCACTACTACTAGCCATCTTAGTCCACTCACAGTCCAGATTATGCCTTTAAACCGCTCTTCCACTTCTTAGCTTCTCGTGACCGAACCACGCTCCGTCAGAGTTGCTGCTC
>NW_015125691.1:0-475 GCF_001443285.1 Poecilia latipinna | reverse complement strand
GTGGTTGATGGTTCGATTACCAACCCGACAGCCAGTCCTACATTGATTCAGCAGCTTAGATAAATCATCCATATACAGGTTAAAAAGGCAAGTAGATAAAATGTTGCCTTGTCGCACACCATTACACACATAAAAAGAAGATGATACAGAGTTTCCCCATTTTACAGACATATTCTGGTGAGCATACCAATACACTGATATTCTTAATAAATATTTCGGAACTCCTCTCTCATGCAATTTATGAAACAATTTGTCATGATTAACATGATCAAATGCTTTTGATGTATCTACAAAACACATAAAAATTGTGGTATTATGTCTCTTGTATAAATCTAAAATTTCCTTGAAAGCAAAAATGCACATATCGGTGCCAAGTTTTGGTTTAAAACCAAACTGATTATCAGATGTGGCTATAAACGTCTCAATTCTGCTCAACAGAGCCTTCTCCAGAACTTTTGATAAGGTGCTGGCCAGA
>NW_015125690.1:0-475 GCF_001443285.1 Poecilia latipinna | reverse complement strand
CTGAGGCACTTTTGGCTTCAAGACGCCGTGTTTTATAACATTTTGATGATAACAATAATTAAAACTTCTCAATGTTTGACTTTGTCTAGCAAAAATGTTTTTATGTCAGGCTGCCTAGCTGCTACATTGATGAGCTACTCTATGCTGTAGTTGGAGATATGTTGTTTGCTGCTGAGCATAATCAATTTGTGGCTAAAATAAACATTATTTTTACATCAACTTCTAAGTTATGTGAAACTTCTGTTAAAATTATTTGAACGCTCAGAATCAGTCCAGTACCGGTACCGGTCCACATTCTCAGGGGAGAAAAACTCACCTGGTATAAATAAAATTTTTAGCTGTTGGAGTAACGCTTAAGAGAAATTTATTTAATCAAAGAATGTCATGAATATGTGTGTAGGGCTGCACCGATTGCAATTTTTTGGCCGATCCCTGGTTACTGATCTTTAAAAAGCTCGACCTGCCGATTTTGATT
>NW_015125689.1:0-475 GCF_001443285.1 Poecilia latipinna | reverse complement strand
TTCCTCTCTGAGGCCCTGGTATTTCTCCAGTTTCTCCTTTTTCCTAATGTTGTGGTCACTTGGTATTGCTACATCCACCACAACGGCTTTCCTCTGTTCTTTATCCACCACCACAATGTCCGGTTGGTTCGCCATTACCATCTTGTCTGTCTGGATCTGGATCTTAGCTCGGTCATTCTCCACCACCTTTGGGGGTGTTCCCCACTTTGATTTCGGGGCTTCTACTCCATATTCTGCACAGATGTTCCTGTACACTATGCCCGCCACTTGGTTATGTCGTTCCATGTACGCTTTCCCTGCCAGCATCTTGCACCCTGCTGTTATGTGCTGGACTGTCTCAGAGGCCTCCTTGCACAACCTACACCTTGGGTCTTGTCTGGTGTGGTAGATCTGAGCCTCTATTGCTCTGGTGTTTAGGGCCTGTTCCTGGGCGGCCAGGATGAGGGCCTCTGTGCTGTCCTTGAGTCCAGCTTTC
>NW_015125688.1:0-475 GCF_001443285.1 Poecilia latipinna | reverse complement strand
CTTCTTCTTCTTCTTGTCGGTTTTATGGCGGTTGGCAAGAAACTTTTAGTAGCATTACCGCCACTTACTGGTATGGAGTGTGGTTCGTGATGGCTTACATATTTATCCTCATCTATACATACATATTCTACCATAATTCTATTTAACATACACTCATACATTCGCAGTCAAAACATACATACTTATGCACAACTTTGTGTATCATGCCTTCATTCACAAACACACTTACATAATTAAATTCTATGAAATAATTTAGTTTTCTTAAGAAATCGAATAATTATTTGCATATGTTTACTCCCTAAATTTTTCCTCAATATATGTAATAAATTAACCTTGTCCTTAATACTTTCAAACTCTCTCTTCATATAACTTCTCTCTATTTAATATTTATGGCATTCTAATATAACATGCTCTATGGTTTCATATTTATCACAATAATCACATTTGCCAGTTTTATGTTTTTGAATTTTAAAAA
>NW_015125687.1:0-475 GCF_001443285.1 Poecilia latipinna | reverse complement strand
TCAAACAACCATCCAATCAAACCGTTGAAACTGTGTCATTGAATCAATGTTGTTTTGTGGTTGACATCAAATAAATGAAATGCCAACGTCGAATCCAGTGTGTTTCACCACCGGTCCTCCAGGCCCTACAAGTTTTAGGCATTTCCCTAATTCAACACACATGATATTAATTGACGTCTGATTAACGGGGTTTTGTTGAACGGAAAAACGCAGGTCAGTTTGATTGACCTCAAGGTTTGGGGAAGAACTACCCAGATGGCACACGATGTTAATTTAATGTTGAATTATGACCACAAAGGCTGCATGTATGGTTCAGGTCAACGACAGAGGCTGGATCAACCATCAAACAACCATTCAATTCTAGCCAATTAACATTCATTGATTGAAATGCCACATCGAATCCAGTGTTTTTCAGCACTGGCACCAGGCACACTGCCCTGCAAGTTTTAGCCATTTCCTTAATTCAGCACACATG
>NW_015125686.1:0-475 GCF_001443285.1 Poecilia latipinna | reverse complement strand
AGAACTACTTAACGGGAGGAGACAGCCAGGTGAGGAAAAACTGTTCTCATTTATCGATTTGGTATTTTTATCATACAGACATTAGGCTGTTGTTGTTGTGGTATTAGCTAGCTGCTAGCTAACTACTTTGCTAGCAAAGCTTCTTCAGTGTATCATTAATGATAGCAGTCATTCTTCAGTATCGCTTATGCAATAGGGCCACATCGCCCGTCCAAAACTTATCATCTCCATAATGGATATATGTCCGATCTTCTAATTTCCTTTGCTGCATAATGTACATTGCATTTATTCTGGCGTTAGGTAAATGTATCTTGAAGGAGAATAGCACTTAAATAAAAGTCCAACAAGGATATTCATTTAGAATTAAAAATAACTCACCCTGAATTACCATGATAGATATAATGTATGTAATAAAAGTGTGTCATTAATGAAGGGGGAAAAAACTCAGTCCAGACTTTAAGTAAATTTAGGGTCT
>NW_015125685.1:0-475 GCF_001443285.1 Poecilia latipinna | reverse complement strand
TCTCCTGATCGTGTTCTTGCATGTGGGTTCAAAGACTGGAACTAAACATGACAGAACACTCAGGCCAACAGTTAACCCCAGCAGATGCTATTAAGAGAGCCTTGTCCGAACAGCAAGAACTTATACAATCACATCATGCCGCTCTGCATGAGCTGGGATCCCGACAAGCCGAAACTAATCGTCACTTAACTGAATTGTCTAACTTTCTTCAAGGTCCAGCTCAACAGGATCCTAATATGCCGCCCCATCCTCAGAGGTTCAGAGTTCATCCCCTGCTGCCACGTTTTCTGAGTTACGATAAATTTTCTGGAAAGGTGAAGAAATGTAAAGGATTAATTTTACAGTGTGGAATAATATTTAATCACTCACCTCAAAGTTTCTGCCATGACGACGCAAAGATGTTGTCTCTGTTAACCGGACGAGCCCTGGAATGGGCTGAAGCTAAGTTTTCCTCTCCCACAAACTTTGGGTGTAC
>NW_015125684.1:0-476 GCF_001443285.1 Poecilia latipinna | reverse complement strand
ACAGTGAGTCTTCTTCTAGTCATCTTAAAGACGTAAAGAGTAAATTTTATGTTTCTGTGATAAAAATGTCATCGGCTCTTCTGAAATCAAACTGACCAAATAACAAGGGTTTGAAAAGCATAAAGCTTGGTGACTCAAAGTGTTGCAGAGGTGAATCATTACACTGTGTTACATGAGTTTGATTCATTTTGAGCATTGGATGCATTTGCAGCCATTTAGGTTAGCATGTATTTAACAGCTCCTCTTTTTCACACTATTTACCCAAAGATTTATTGTTTAGTGTTAGCTCAGTTTAAATTCTACAACCATAACCAAAATCATGAAACTGTTTTATAAGTCTTAAGTGAAAATATGATGCAACTTCTTTTTTTTTCTTTTTTGCTGCAAACATACTTGTTGATTTTTTTCCCAGCTCATGACATGACAGCAGATTTTTCTGATATTAGTAACTTTCTGACTGAGCAGAACAGTGACAG
>NW_015125683.1:0-476 GCF_001443285.1 Poecilia latipinna | reverse complement strand
TTGTGAATATCACATCACTATATTGCAGACTTTTGGACACAGTGTTGTCCCATATATGCCACACTTTAGTCAATACCTCCTCACAATAATTCAGTGCAGTGAGTGACAACTTTTATTCATCACAAATGCTTATGTGTCTCTGTACAGCTAGCTTTGCTAACATCACGTTAACGGAGCTTACCTTTTTTGAGCTACTTTTCTAAGTGACAAAAAAAGTTAGACGTTGTCTAACTTTTTTCGTCACCGTCTGTGCACCGTCTGTGCGAAGCGCTGCTGAGTTAGCTGTGGCCATCGGATTTCTTACTATTTTTGCAGCAATATTATATTACTGACGATGAGACAAACATTTTCTGCCGCTGAGAGAAAACCACTGCGCATGTCCTGGAGCGCCGCGCGCGAGTGAAAGGTGGGGAGGGGAGGAGGAGGGAGGGTAAAAGGTGGGGAGGGAGGGGGGAGTAACAGAAACACTTAGTTGC
>NW_015125682.1:0-476 GCF_001443285.1 Poecilia latipinna | reverse complement strand
ATCTGCGTTAAATGGTTCGTTCCTGCTTGAAACACTTCACCGTGACGTATGCTGCTGCAGATAGTAGAAGCTGCAGCTGAATACAGCGGCGACTGTGGCAGTTACTGTGCTGCTAAGAAAAATTATAAAATCAGGTTTTCAAAAACAAAATGGAGAGAAGGAGAGAGAGAGAAAAAGGCAAGAGTGTTAATTTATAACCCAGTTTTTCTCCGAGAGAGGTGAGTAGACTGTGTGAGATTACCAACCATTTAGCATAATTAGCTTAGCTACAGACTACTGTTTGCCTCCATTTCACTAGCATTTAATGAATTAAGGGGGGGGGGAAATACCAACATATTCATATATTTAACTTGTTCCTTTTACCACTTAACAGGCAACAGGTGAGTCATACAGCAGCAGTTATAACCCACGTCCCTCCTGACCTGCTCTCTCCTAAGTGAAATTAAAGCTGCAGTATGTCACTTTTATATAAATAT
>NW_015125681.1:0-476 GCF_001443285.1 Poecilia latipinna | reverse complement strand
GAAGTTATGCCCTTTCTTAGGTTTAGTTGAGTTAAACTTTTGAGTTACTGTTTTGCATGTTTTCTGATTGGTTATTTTGGCGGTCATGTGCCTGGATACCCAGAGAGGCACCACTGCACCGGCGCAGGTGCTATGCATCTACTTAACAAGCATGGAGACTGGGAAGGACAGAAGAAGGCAATACATGGCTAGAAAAGGAGTAGACGGACCTGGGGTGATCGAGTTGTTGGAGCTGGAGGATGGTGCATGCAGACCGGTGGACTAGACGGGGAAACTGGTCGCCGTTGAGGAGCGAGCGGCTGGATCGTTGACGAAGTCCACCAGGAACTGGAGGATTAGCCGGATCGAACCAACAAGGGGCTGAGCGTGGTGGAGGACCGCGCCCTTCCTTCTTGCCCAGCTAAGACAATTATAGACTTGCTTATTGACTTATTGTCAAGGACTGCCTGCACCTCCTTCTCTTTTGATTATTTGTT
>NW_015125680.1:0-476 GCF_001443285.1 Poecilia latipinna | reverse complement strand
GAAGTAGTTATAGAGGAATTTAAAGGTGCTCTACCCATGAAATGAGTTCCTTTCTGACTTCTAGGTCAGATTGACCCAGTACATTTCTTTTCAGTCAAAACATATCTTAATGTGAATCAACCAACAACATGCCTTTTAACTATTAGTAGAATTATATTCCTCTACATAATTACCTTCATTTTTACAGTTATTACACTGCATAAATAAATACTTTACATTGAAACCAAAGAACAAAACCTGTTTTCAGGTCAGCGGATGTGCGTGTTCATCAATCGGGCCTTAATCTGATCCGCAGTCGTGTCATTAAAGTGTCTCCTCCAATCTGCCCCAAGAGATTCACAGCTGGATCTACGGCAGAGCGATGGATCTCGTCAAGCGAGCCTCCGATCGGGTTTTGCTGCCTCTGGCCACAGTTTTTTTCAGCTGGCATTCAAAGTTTCAGTTTCCATCTCCTGAATGGACAATCTGTATTAAAT
>NW_015125679.1:0-476 GCF_001443285.1 Poecilia latipinna | reverse complement strand
CATTAACAATTTCTTTTACATCAACTAAAGTGGAACAAGTAACAGTTATGAAGACGTCATTAAGTGTCATTACAATGTCATTAATATTAACTATTACCTCAAGTAAAGTGAAACAAGTTACAACAGTTATGACAAAGTCATTAAGTGTCATTACAGTGTCATTAATATTAACTTTTACCTCAAGTAAATTGAAACTAGTAGCAACAATAATGAAGATGTAATTTAGTATTACAGTGTCAAATGCAATGCTAACAGAGTTATTGATTAAGTCTTACCTCAAATGAAGTGAAACACACTGGACTACTTATAACTACCATTATCACTGTAGAACAAACCCTTTGTACATTGGAATAAAACAAAAGATAACTTGTTCTAAGATAACAGACAGTTTAACATCTTGTCAGTATATTGTTACTCTGAAATGCTGATTGAAAAACTAAAACAGAATTACTTATTCTTTAACTTAAGAAAATAGG
>NW_015125678.1:0-476 GCF_001443285.1 Poecilia latipinna | reverse complement strand
AGCCCTTCAAAGGCCACATGGGGAAAGTCAATTAATAAACAGAATGCCTTAGGTCGGAAAGATTATAAATTTCAATCTTCTCTAAAGTCTCTCCGATACATCTCAGTTCCCAATCATCCAAATTCCACTGAACCGAAACCAGCAACTTCTCCAAGATCGATTCCAACTCGTTAGTGAGTTTTAGAGTCCTCGTCTCTGTCCACACCAACAGTCCGAGTGTTTGCTAGTTCGGCCAAGTCCGTCACAAATTTGTCGATAATCCAGGAATCCACAAGCTCCAAACAGCAAAAATCCTGTTATCATAAATAAATCCAGGGTGAATCCTGCCGGGTGTGTCCCCGCAGGACAAGAGGGCTCCCCTGTGCCCAGACTTTTCGTCAAAAATTTGATCACTTGCATTGAGAGATCGGTTGACCAGATCCATAATTTGTAGATTTGGAGGATGTGCAAAGAAAGGCTCCAAAAATATAGAAAAA
>NW_015125677.1:0-476 GCF_001443285.1 Poecilia latipinna | reverse complement strand
TTTTATGGCTGTAAAATTCTCAAAAAATGTGCAATGAGTCTGAATTTTTGCTCTTTTTTCCAGAACAACCTCGGCTTTCAGTATTTGATAGTTATTTAACATTTCTATCTCTTAAAAGTTGTGAACAAACGGGTTAAAGAGAAAAAAACAAAAATCGGAATTGAAATTTTCAGGTTTATTACTGAACAAAAACTTCCTGATGACAGGGGCAAACAATTTCAGATGAACAATTTCAACTTTCAACTATATTACATAAATGCAGAGAAAACTGTGAAGCCTGGCCTCCAATTTACAAGTTTTTATGCCTGTTTTTTATTAAATTATTTCAGGCGTTTTCACTTTTTGTGGTAGGCTCTAAAGCAGTTCCTCCCCAGCTACAGACAAAATCCCACTCTGGATCCATCCATACTTTATCTATCACACTTCAGGCTGAGAGGGTGCTGGTACCCATCTCCAGTGGTCAGGAGCAAGAGGCA
>NW_015125676.1:0-476 GCF_001443285.1 Poecilia latipinna | reverse complement strand
TTCAACTGCATGATTGTTTTCATCACATCTCCAAAGCACTCTTGGTATTGATCATCAAAGTTCTCTTGATAGCTTCTTTCACAAAATGTGGTCCCTGATGGTCTAGTGGTCAGGATTTGGCGCTTTCACCGCCGTGGCCCGGGTTCGATTCCCGGTCAGGGAAAGGTATTTTCAACTGCATGATTGTTTTAATCCCATCTTAAAGGAACTCTTGGTATTGATCATCAAAGATCTCTTGATAGCTTCTATCACAAAAGGTGGTCCCTGATGGTCTAGTGGTGAGGTTTCAGTATTTTTGCCGCAGCCCAGGTTGGATTCCCGGTCAAGGAACGGCACATTCACTTTCAACTGCATGATTGTTTTCATCACATCTTCAAAGCACTCTTGGTATTGATCATCAAAGTTCTCTTGATAGCTTCTTTCACGAAATATGGTCCCTGATGGTCTAGTGGTCAGGATTTGGCGCTTTCACCGCC
>NW_015125675.1:0-476 GCF_001443285.1 Poecilia latipinna | reverse complement strand
ATGATGTTGGTATGACAGCGATGGAGGAATGATCTGAGGTAAACTAGTTCTGATAAAAAATGATTGTAAATTGTGATTGTGGGAGACCAATGTAAGCATAAGGCATTCATGATTTTACTGTAATTTATTGACAAACCAGGTTATTGTGACACAGAAAGCAGAGAACAACTGGAAATGAAAAGTAGAAACAGGAACATGAGAGAATCTCCTGAAGGAAATCAGTAGCATTAATTTATAATTTCCATCTGCATGCTGGGAAAATGACTTGAGGAATGAAGAGCAGGATGAGAGGAAGACCACCAGCTTCCTGATGGACTGATGGAAACGGCATCATGTCCTCTGATTCTCCTGACTCTTCCTCCTCATTCTCACTCCTCTTCCTCTCTCTGGCTGTTGACTCGTCCAAATCTTCATCCTTCATCATCAGAAATGTATCATCATGTTATTCTCTACATAGACTGTAAACCTGCTAGTTA
>NW_015125674.1:0-476 GCF_001443285.1 Poecilia latipinna | reverse complement strand
TTTTTATTTACCCAAAAGTATGAACAAAGGTTAACATAACAATTAAACAGGCATGCCAAGAAAAGACCTCAACATAAAATACTAAACTCAAGACATAACCGACATGAAAACAGACTGACCTAACTGAAATGACACATAAGGGGATTTAAATACTGGTTTTGCTAAACCATATGGACACAATAGGGGAAAACAAAATGGCTGCCACCTGACAACTAGCACAAACAATGAAATAAACCCAAAAAACACCCCCCAGCATGACACAGGTGGTTCAGTCCAATGAGGCCATCAGCAGTATTCAGGAACCTCAGCCCTTTGCCCACCAGGGAGGGAGCCAAACACCCAGTAACTCAAACAAAGAAAACAATATTAATACAACATAATTGAATTTCGACCTTGCATTGTTAATATGTGTGCACTCCATATAAACATTGGAAGGTGGAAGAAAATATAAAGAATACTTAAACTTACAAAACAAA
>NW_015125673.1:0-476 GCF_001443285.1 Poecilia latipinna | reverse complement strand
GGTTGCTGAGTTATCTCCCCACTAGATGGAGTCCGAGAGGTGGCGGGCTGTGGTTTCATTGATGATGTCATCCTCTCACCGGAGGCTGATCATCTAATTGACGGCAGCATAAGAAGGGTGGAACGCTGGTACTTCGACGCCAGAGTGTCAACCTTAGATGGTACTTCCAGTCCCTCAGAGTTTTGCTCCGAGTTTTCCTCTTTCTTGAGATCTGCCTATTTTTGTGCTGTGCTTCATTGTGGGTTTTTGCTCTCCTCAGGATCCTTCCGCATCTGGTTGCCTGACCACTGGCTTTTCCCACGACGTCATGGGATCTTGCCCCATAGATGCCTGAAAGCCAAACCTCACCAGTTACTGTAAGATTCTGCCAGCCATTCAGAAGTCTCCGACCGGCCGTTCCACCTAGACTCAGCCGCTTACAAGGACAAGCCTCCCTGTCCGCCCTCCAACGCCACTCACTGAACCACCAAGCTCCA
>NW_015125672.1:0-476 GCF_001443285.1 Poecilia latipinna | reverse complement strand
ATTAAAATGCAAAAAGTGGTTCCAGCAGTCGCTCGATTAGTCTTGTGATGTCAAGGCCCGCTTCCTGCAGCAGCAATAACTCCCCTTTTTGCCGTATACGTACACGTGCCTCCTGTGCTTTAGCGGTTTTCGCCCATGTCGTCCTGGGATTCGAACCCAGACGATCACATGGCTGCCATTCACTGCAAGTGGGGGCACCTTTAACCATTCGACTGCCGGAGCCATGCACGTTTTACTCGGCTGTACAACAGTTCTGCTTGCATCTGTGCTTCTAAAAGAGCAAAAATAAATCACCAAACTATTTGAGCCATGTCCACTTAAGTGTGTCGCACTTGTAATAGGTATACTGCCATTGGGGATCACGAGTGCACGGTCCTTTATGGCGCAGGGCCTCCCGAGCCAAGGCGGGCTTCGGAGAAGGTTCCGGCCGGTTTCGTTTATTCCTCGGGGCACGCCGGAGGCGCCGAGCCCGGCGG
>NW_015125671.1:0-476 GCF_001443285.1 Poecilia latipinna | reverse complement strand
TATTTTTTTCTGGCTATGTTTCTTTAGGTTTAAGATGTTGGGTCAGCTGAAAACAGCAAATTTGTGTCTTTGGTAACACTTTATTTGAAGGGGGGTGAATAAGACTGACATGACACTTTCATAAACATGACATAACACCTGTCATGAACATGAATAAGCCTTCATGAATATTTATGACTGTTGTTATAAAGCGTCATTTGGTAAATTATGACACTTTTAATACAAAGTTGACATTATTCAAAATGTCTTTGTTGTGACAACTTGACATTAACCAAGAAATCATTACTGTTTAAACTTTACCTTTAATAACATAAATTTACCTAATTTTTAAAGTGCAATCAGTAATTCTTTTATAACAAATTTATATCAGTAATGATTTCTTGGTTAATGTCAAGTTGTCATAACAAAGACATTTTGAATAATGTCAACTTTGTATTAAAAGTGTCATAATTTACCGAATGACGCTTTATGACAAC
>NW_015125670.1:0-476 GCF_001443285.1 Poecilia latipinna | reverse complement strand
GCTTTACAGCTAGCTAGTGATAAATACTGAGTTGGTGTAGCTCTTTGGCATTAATTGCTAATACGTACTATGTAGATATTGTGTGCTAGCGTTAGCTATTGGCAAATACCAGTTTCTGGAGGGCATTGGAGTTAGATAGTAATAAATACTGAGTTGGTGTAGCGCTTTGGGATTAGTTGCTAATATGTACTATGTTGGTTTTGTGCGCTAGCATTAGCTAGTCGTAAATGCCATGTTGTTGTAGGGCATTACCATTAGTTAGTGATAAATACCGAGTTGGTGTAGCGCTTTGGCATGAGTTGCTCATATGTGCAATGTTGGTATTGTGTTCTAGTGATAGCTACTGCTAAATACCATGTTTGTGCAGCATGTTAGCATTTATTTCTGCTAAATATAATAAGTACTATGTTAGTATCGTGTGCTAGCATTAGCCAAAGCTTAATACCGGGTTGGTGTTTGAATAAAACCTCCAGAAC
>NW_015125669.1:0-476 GCF_001443285.1 Poecilia latipinna | reverse complement strand
CAGTTTAAACTTTGAACTATTTGCAAACCGACTGAGCTCTGCAACATTAAAACATGGATAGAACTGTAACTACATTAATCATAGCTCTTCTTGTAGGTTTCTGGTGGTGCAGCTCTGTGCTGCCTTCAGGAGAATGGGACATCAGAGTATCATCCATAAAATTTCACCCACATGGCATTTACTGTTCAAACCAGAGCTTTCAGTGGAAAAACAAAAGTTCCAGGTCCTTTTAATGCCATAGAAATGAGACAGAAACATGGATTATATCTTTATATCAGGGGTCACCAACTCCAGTCCTCAAGGGCTACCATCCTGCAACTTTTAGATTCACCTCTGCTCCAAAATGTCTGAATTCCCTCACCAGCATTCATTCCTCTCTGCAATAGGCTGGAAACGAGCAGTTTATTTGATCCAGGTGTGTTTGAGCAGAGACGCATCTAAAAGTTACAGGATGGTAGCCCTCGAGGACCGGAGTT
>NW_015125668.1:0-476 GCF_001443285.1 Poecilia latipinna | reverse complement strand
CATGGATGAGTTTCTCCATAACTTGCTGGAACACATAGGTGCCGGAAAAGGAGGTACCAGCTCTTGGCCCCCCCACTTTACGGCCCTGCCCTGACTATAAGCTGGTCCCATCAGACATTTACACAGACTGCATGCAACTCTGACAATCTGTGACTGACATCTCTCTGTGTCTTTATACAGACAGAGGCACAGACAAAACCTACAGCATTGAAATATGAATTCAATACTTAAAGCTCCAGGTCACGTAACAGTTCAAAATTATTTTTGAACTGTTATGTTAAAAAATAACAGTTACCGAACATATAGTCCGGTAACTGCTGTATTTAAAGAACTGTGATGATATCTTCTTTCTAACTGGCCGTTGGGATGAAAAAAATAAAATAAAATCATTCCCTTGTCCGTTAATAATCCGAACCAAATGCCAACACACACTTTGCCCAGAGCAGATCATTTTTGCTCAGGTCGAAAAATAATTG
>NW_015125667.1:0-477 GCF_001443285.1 Poecilia latipinna | reverse complement strand
TGTGTTTAATCTGAGCTGTTTAATCTGAGTGTTTATTCTGGGTGTGTTTAATCTGAGCTCAAACGGAGGCGTCCTGCTCACACCTGACAGGATGGAGGAAGACTTGAACAGCTCCTGCAGGAAGCTGGTTGAGTTTCCCATCACGTCCAGAAGGATGGCGGTGAAATCTTGGGGTGAAAAGGTTATGATGAGGAGAAGAGCTGCAGGTTTGGGTCGGGAGGAGCCGGGTTCTCACCGGTCAGGTCGTTGGTGTCGTTGGTGACGCAGTAGCAGAACCGCCTCCTGAACAGACCGCTTTCTAAGCTCTTCATACTGGAGACTAAAACACAGCAAAACAAAGAGAAATGCTGTATTAAATATTTGTTTTGTCACCAAGATAAAATTATGTGACTGCAGCTGTAGCACACTGGCTCCACCAGGTGGCAGTATTTGCACATGTTGAGCAGCGCAGTGAGACCTGCAGGCCTGATAAACATG
>NW_015125666.1:0-477 GCF_001443285.1 Poecilia latipinna | reverse complement strand
ACAGTGGAAATTTGTTTTTGCTTTTTAAGTGTGGTTTTTATTGAGTGTTTTTGCTGCATGTTTTGTTTTTTATTCACTGTGGACTCCGAGAACTAATAGTTGATTCCAGTCACCTGCGCGGGGTGGGCGTGCCCGTAGGCAGCGTACCTGGAACCTGCAAGACGCTGGCAGTGGCTCTTAAAAGGCAGAGGACTTTGTGTTGAGGAAAAAAAGAAAAAGGGGAATCCAGGAAGGTTCGTGACGGAGGACTGCGACCCCGAACGAGCCAGTGGTTGGCAGCAGAGGATACAATCAGTGGGAACGACGTGTCGGACCGTCAGCGGGCAGAGGGGGAACTCTGCCCTGGTCAGTAAGTAACGTTTCCACTGATTGTCCTCAGGGACCCTCGCTGGGACAGATAAAATATCCGCTGTTCAGCGATCGCTCTTCTGGCCAGGTGTTTTTGTCCTAACAGGACGCCAGCGGGCGGCGCTTTAC
>NW_015125665.1:0-477 GCF_001443285.1 Poecilia latipinna | reverse complement strand
CTCTGTTGCAGTGAGCTGATTGAAGCTGAGCCTTGCACTGATTCCAACCCGATATTTTCTATTTCAGGAAATAAACTGCAGATCACCCAGAAACTCCTTGTCTTCTTTAAGGCCGGCCCGGTTCAGTGGAGTGAAGCAGAACCCGGTTACAGCTCTGCTACATTATTATTTACCAACTGAAATACTTATGTCATGATTTTATTTAGTTTCTTTGTTGTGGCTGTTTTATTTTTTGTATAATTTAACGTTGATAAACCATTTTTTTAATATCACAAATAACTTTGTAAATATTTAACTTAATTTCTTTTTGCTTTGTAAACTCAGAGTTCTTCACATTTAATTAAAAAAAAGTTTAGAAAAATCCAGAAGTAAAACCGAAGTGTTTTAGCTCATTGGATGCCAACATGCCAGCGATAGCTTTGTCGCTAATGTTGTTTTCTCTTTTGTTTTGACCTTTTTAAGTTTTAACGTTAAAAC
>NW_015125664.1:0-477 GCF_001443285.1 Poecilia latipinna | reverse complement strand
GTGTGTAATGCGTTTAGGACTCCCTTGCAGAGAGTATTTATGTCCCCTACCCCCCCACTTCTGCTGAGGGTCCACTCAGTGTGGGTGGAGTTTGCCCACAGGAACAGAAAAGGTTCCTGTCAAAAGTTGCATGAACACCTGCTTTCTGGCAGCTTCCTAGTGAAGTAAAGAGAATAGTGAAAGAGTGGGTTTGTGTGCATGTTTAGGTGTGTGTGTGGTGTGTGTGTGTGTGTGTTCATGCATGTGTGGTGTGGTGTGTGTGTGTGTGGTGAAATATGTCTCATAGGTGCAAGGAAACAAACAGAATTGGACATTGTTTTAACCTTTTTACCCTTCAACTTGTATGGCGGGTCAAATTGACCCATAACAGTACGTCTGTAACAAATGGACCTAGGGGGGGCTGCAAGTGTGTAAAATGAACCATTTTCATTTTATACACAGAGTGCACCTATTAAGACAAATAGAAAAAGTTTCATG
>NW_015125663.1:0-477 GCF_001443285.1 Poecilia latipinna | reverse complement strand
TCTGCCTCAGTGCCGCCTGCCGTCTGGGGAGATGGAAGGACGGCGGAGCGGAGGCAGGATGAATGGCAACTTTGGGACCAAGAGTCAATATGCCTGTCGCTCCAGTTAATGCTAGGATTGTGGGATTTAAGCCATTCAAATCCGAGAACCAAGGAAGAATTAGCAGAGGGAAAAACATAAAACGAAATTGTCTCAGTGTGGTTACCAGAGACTGTTAATTGCAATTCCTTGGTTCTGTGTGTTATCTGGGGTAGCGCCTTACCATCGAGAGCAGAGACACGAAGGGGTGATGGTAGGGGTAAGGTCTCAATGCCCATTTGTTGACAAAAATCGGCATCCAACAAATTACGCTCGCAACCTGAATCGACTAAGGCTGACAAGGTTAAACACCGATTTCTTATCAAAAGGGAGGCGGGAATCAACAGGCGAGGTGACTCAGTTACAAGTTGATGGTCCGCTAGCTCCCTCGCTCTCTCT
>NW_015125662.1:0-477 GCF_001443285.1 Poecilia latipinna | reverse complement strand
AATTTACTGGTCCTGTTTATTTTAATACAGGCCAGGTGACCCCTTTTTAGGGTTAAAGGATTGGCGAGCTTCTGAAAACTGGCTGGGGCCAGGAGAACCTAAGAATCACTCCATACTGGTCTGGTAGGAGGTTGAGGGTCTGTATCATTTCCCCCTCCATCTCACCATTCAGGCACACAATCCATTACTCATCTCTTCATCCGAAACAACTTGCGCTGGGACATTGTCATCTTAAATATCTGGATAATCCAACCATGGACTTTTGAATGTGTGTCGGTCAGACATTGTGCTGACCAGCGGGGAAGTTTAAGACCAGTTGTGCACAAATGTATGAAGGATCTGCTGCAGTACTGTGTATATTTATTTTGGGTTTTATGTATTTGTCTTGTATTGTTCACTTTAATTTTCTCTTCAAAATACATGGTATTGAAAGCAGTTCTTTTGCATTGTTTTATTGATTACTGACAACGGCTCCAG
>NW_015125661.1:0-477 GCF_001443285.1 Poecilia latipinna | reverse complement strand
GTATAGCTGCCATGGAAACGACCTCTCTGAAAAACGGGTCACTCAAAAACTAAAGGAGGTCATGGGCTGATACTTGGTCCCTAAGGGTCCCCCCCCGGCCCCCACCTGCCCACCGAGTTTGGTGGTCCTAGCCCCTCCCCTTCCTATAGCTGCCATAGACTCCCATTCATTTTTGGTGATGTCATATCTCTGGCTAGGAGTGTCGTATTGACCTGGGAGGTGGTGCTACGTGCTCAGGGGCTCCCCACGATTCCGTAGACATGCGGGTCATTGACCTTGAAAAGTCCTTCAAAAATCAGTGAAAACATGCCGTGTCGTGCTTGTGCATTACTATGGGAACCTTACCAGAGTACGTTTTGGAGCCCCCCCCCCAGAGTCATTTGAAATGGGTCCTGGGTGAAGTAATTTGTGATACTTACCTGCGTATATCTCTGGCTATGAGCCTCGAATTGAAAAAACAATTACATCACTAACATA
>NW_015125660.1:0-477 GCF_001443285.1 Poecilia latipinna | reverse complement strand
AAAATCAATTTTAATACATTATAATTTAGAAAATTTGTAAAATCCAAAATGCCAAATTTAGCTAAAATGTGACAGTGGTGGAATCTAATCGGCTTTTGATATAAAACCTTTAAGGCCCGATTATAGAGACTTGCTAATGGTTTGAGTACAGTTTGATTAGTCTGAGACCAGACAGTAGCTCCGTAGGTAAAATGTGAGAGGATCAGTGAATTTAAAAATATCTCTGCACAGTGAAGTGTCAAACAATGTCTAATAATTTTAAAACAATTTATATTCGATCTAACAGTTTTGCAGATTGTATCAACTTGGCTCCTAAAATGTAACTGAGCATCCAGAATTATTCCTAAATATTTCTCTTGTGATATTGTTCAATAGGATCCCATTGATCTGAATATTCAAGGACTGTAATGATGTTTTCTTGACTGAAAATCAAATTCACTTTGTTTTCTTTGTATTGAGAGTTAAGCAAGAATCCTT
>NW_015125658.1:0-477 GCF_001443285.1 Poecilia latipinna | reverse complement strand
GGAGATGCTTTATTTTCACATGATCTGTGGAGAAAGTGGTCAACATGCAGCACTTTGGAGGAATTTTTAGCATTGCAAAAAAGATTTATTATGATTTAAGATGAGTCTTGCAACAATTACAACTTAAATAATCATGCTTGTTCTAAAAAAACATGATTTGGGTCATTTTAGGAGTTGGTTTCCTTATTCTTCTATAGAAATAGATCATCTTTATAAAATCTATGGGACAACTGGGAGGAAAAACTAAAGGCAGGCTTGTTGGGTTGCCAGAAAGCAAGCTGCATTTTTATTGAACTGTTACCCCTCTGAAACTCAATTAACTTCAGCAACATGACACATTTTGATGCACACAAAGTTAAGCAATCATTCAGAGGATGCTCTTGGTTTTAAACAATGTACAAAAATGCATGCAGTGAAATTTTAGATTTTGTTAAGTTTTTTTGGTTTTAAATTTCATTTATAAACCATTTTCTTCTG
>NW_015125657.1:0-478 GCF_001443285.1 Poecilia latipinna | reverse complement strand
AAAAAACGTGAGTGTAAGAAAAACAAAAAGAATGAGATTCAATATATGGAGAAATAAATGGCCCGTATTTCGAACGGTAGAAAGCCTTAGCTTCAGTGAAATGGCGGGCTAACAACGCGGTTAGCACTCAACAGAGTAGAACGCAGCTTCACATAAAAGCTGAAATCGAACAGCATATAATGGCATAACAAACAAACGGCAGAGGCACCTCGAACACTTGGATTCTTCTCTCATGTGGCCATAGAGTCTCTTCTCCACCAGGTCTCGGATCAAAAAATGTCCTTCTCTTCCGTTTTACCAGTTAGTGCCACAGTACATAAACGAGGTTTTTTTTCTACTTCCGGTAATTTTAGACCTCTCTGTAACAACAGCACCACATGCTGACAAAAACAAGAATTACAACCAGTCGGTGAAATAAAAGCAAAACATGGTTTACAAAATACATTTGACATGTACCCATTTTTCACCTGGTTACATT
>NW_015125656.1:0-478 GCF_001443285.1 Poecilia latipinna | reverse complement strand
GCTCACACACATCGTTCAACCAGACAGCTATTTGTAAGCCACAGGGGGGCCGGAAATAGTTTGGAAACCACTGATCTAAGGGGTGAAATTCTCTCCACACATCTAGAATTGCCATTTCTGACATCATGGTGTTCATGTACCTACCGATTTATTTTTTACTCTTTTTAACGCTTGTAGTGTCCATCCTATAATTTATCACGACATTAAAGTCCCCGCTACACATCAATATTCCCTCTGCTTCCAAATTAATGAGATCAAATATTTTCTTAAAGAGTACTTTGTCACTTTCTGGAGGAGCATATACACTGAATAGTGTGATTAACTGATTTTCCAATTTGCCTCTTATCATTAAGTATCTTCCGTCTTTATCCCCAATTTACTCCAACAATTCAAACTTTGCACTATTTGAGATAAGTGTCATAACTCCTCATTTATGCCTTTCTCCAAATGAGGAGGGAAATGAGTTTCCATACCCTCA
>NW_015125655.1:0-478 GCF_001443285.1 Poecilia latipinna | reverse complement strand
TTTTTCACTCGGTCCTTGCTGTATTTGCCCACAGTAACCTTTAACGACGTTTATCGGATTATTGAAGAAGCTTCAACAACTCCGACGTCGAAAAAGACAAGTGATTACAAAAATGATGCATATAAGAGACAGTTTATAAAAATCGAGGCGAACCTACATTTACCATTTTAAAAACAAAAAGCAGCAGGAGGATGTAACTTCATAACCTCATTAACTAAGCAGAATCTCAGAGGGAAAAAAAGAGAAATTACGTTGTGTAACGCAAGAACAAATTATAGCAGTCAAGTGGAAAAATTCACTCTAACGTGGATAATTATGAAACAGCAAAGGTAGATAATCATATATTCGGGAAATACGTGATTTGCACCATTTGTTCTGTGGGTTTTTTATGTGGGTCGGTGCCACTTAAACGGCTGTAAAGCGAAGGTTTTGGACCTTAATCTGACTGACTTCTTGTGTGGTTTGGAGCATTGCTGCT
>NW_015125654.1:0-478 GCF_001443285.1 Poecilia latipinna | reverse complement strand
CACACATAAAGATGCTGTCATCAGGCACGTGCAGAAAGGGGCAGCTGGGGGTGCTTGAGCACCTGCCCTTTTTGCTCCTTGCCCCCAAGTGCCCTTTTGGTCAATTTTTATTTATTTATTTATTTTTTTTGGTATTATTATTTCCTAAGCCCTCTTCTGACACATAATAACATGTACTAAAATTATTTGTAATTATTTGTTTTGTTTTTTTGTTGGGTATTTTTTGTATAACATAATAAGCCCTCCGGTCACCTTGTTACCTTTGACCTTTTGCCCGTGACGCACGATGCAATTGCCTCTCGCACAGTGAGATAAGGCGGCTAACTGGAGCTCAATGTAGCGAACGTTCGAGATTACAGAACAGTTTTTGGTTAATTAAAAAAAAAAAACGTTTTTGGTGAATAAAGTGGAGAAGACTTGCTACTTGTCAGATGACGGAAAACGTTTCTGCTTCAGCACGGAGTAGCGGTTTAAGCAG
>NW_015125653.1:0-478 GCF_001443285.1 Poecilia latipinna | reverse complement strand
ATGTACTGACCTGGAGGTCAGGACTGTCTGTTTCATCTTCATGTGAAACAGTTAACCCTGTGTTTCTCAGACCTTAATTCTTATCAACCAGAATACCTCCTAACTGCCTGTGAGCAGTCGTATTTTGTCTCTTGTTTATCCTCCCTCTTTGTTGACAGTTTGACCGAGATTTGAACTGGGCTCAGACCGTAGATCAGTTATCACACCTGGAACTGAGTTGCTGGTTTGTTTAGGTTAAATTTTTTACGGCCTTTGTTGTTTTTTTTTTTTTGGCTGTTCTGCTTTGACAATAAAACAGGGGCTCACGCGGAAGCAGACCAGAATTCTCTGTGAACGGCCTGGAGAGGCGGTGGCGGAGAGTTCTCCTTTTGCAAAAGCTTGTCTATAAAATTCATATACGTTGTCTGTGGTCTTTTTATGTAGGTTCGAGAAAAAATACCTATCATTTGGTGCCGAAACCCGGGATCTCTCCCCGCCC
>NW_015125652.1:0-478 GCF_001443285.1 Poecilia latipinna | reverse complement strand
ATGCCCCCGGAAAGACAGAAACAGGAAGCTGGATGCTGATTTCTGGTTGCTGGTTGCTGGTTTCTGGTTGCTGGTTGCTGGCTGCTGGCTGCTGGCTGCTGGTTGCTGGCTGCTGGATGCTGGCTACTGGTTGCTGGTTGCTGGCTGCTGGTTGCTGGCTGCTGGTTGCTGGCTGCTGGTTTCTGGTTGCTGGTTTCTGGATGCTGGCTGCTGGTTGCTGATTTCTGGTTGCTGGTTGCTGGTTTCTGGATGCTGGCTTCTGGTTTCTGGTTGCTGGCTGCTGGTTGCTGGCTGCTGGCTGCTGGTTGCTGGTTGCTGGTTTCTGGATGCTGGCTACTGGTTTCTGGCTGCTGGCTGCTGGTTGCTGGCTGCTGGCTGCTGGTTGCTGGCTGCTGGATGCTGGCTACTGGTTTCTGGTTGCTGGTTGCTGGCTGCTGGCTGCTGGCTGCTGGTTGCTGGCTGCTGGATGCTGGCTACT
>NW_015125651.1:0-478 GCF_001443285.1 Poecilia latipinna | reverse complement strand
TTAAATCAGCTGCTGTTCTTGAACAATTTGGAGTACATGCAAAAGCTTGATCTCTTTATGAAGGTGAAAAGCTAAATTTTCTATTTTTGCAGTCAAAAATGGTAATAATAATAACTAAGTAGTTTGTAGCCATTACGTTTGAAACACAAAAACAATTTGAAAAATTTAGCTTCACCCAGATTTTTCATTTTTATTTCTTGTAAATTCACATTGAGTGTGAATGTATGAACTGGGAAATACAATAAATCTGTAGAATAAAGTATTCTGCTCATGGATTTCAAGACTGATCAAAATAGCATTTTGGACACGTTTATTTTTGAGGATGTACAGGTGTTGTCCAAGTGTGCCATTCAGAGTCTCCATTTGGCATCTCCAAATGGCACACTTGGACAGCACCTGATATACAAACTTCAAATGACTAACTCTTCAGTGCTTCAACATACAGTCATCAATGAGGGCTCTAACAAAAGATAATGAC
>NW_015125650.1:0-478 GCF_001443285.1 Poecilia latipinna | reverse complement strand
AACGATGAAACTGAACCACATTTATCCTCAGACAGTAAGCTAACACTCACACAATAAAGAAAATAAACTAAAGGAAGGTAAAACTTCACTCTGACGTAAATAATAACTTCCTCAGTTTGTCTCATGAAGATGTAACTCATCGTCTGAAAGCATCTGAGGTCATTTCATTCTGACTGGAGAGAAAACAGGCTGATCAGCAGATGGACCCACCAGGTTTGGTTCTGATCAGGAGACGATCAGGTCCATCAGCAGCTGATCCAGGTGAGCCGCTACCTGAGGAGCTTTGGCTCTGATGGAGGATTGATCACAGATCAGATCCATCTGATGGTCGATCAGCGTTTAGATTCATCCAGACTGATCATCCTGGAGCTTAGAGCAGAACTTAGAGCGGTACCAGCGGTACCGGTACCGGTCCAGCTGCAGCCGTCCTCCAGTGGAGCCGCCCGCCTTGTGAAAGTGCCTTATGGACAGAAAGCCT
>NW_015125649.1:0-478 GCF_001443285.1 Poecilia latipinna | reverse complement strand
GCGTTCCACCATCTTGGATCTATGTTTTCTTTTAGCATCACAAAGGCAACATAACAAAAATATCCACCAGGGGGTGCTCTAGTTCAAAAACCTTGCTGGTCCAACTAAACTAAACAAAAGGCAGCACACTCCCCGCCTGGCACAATACAATTTTGCCACTACAAACAATCTTTTCTAATAAACATTTTGAACAGTTTTTTAGCTATACATTTTAATTTTCATCTGATAAAAGCAAAACCATATCAGTAATGGGTCTCAAAAACACTTTTTCATTTCCATCTTTTATAGTTTTTACTTCTGCTTTCCGAACCTTATTGTCCTTACTCTCAAATGTTCTCACAACTTTTCCCATGGACCAGAAGTTTCTGTGAGTGAGAGAATCTTTCAATAGCACAATGTCACCAACTTTAATGTTTGGTATATCATCAGTCCATCGTCTCCTTTTCTGCAAAGTTGGTAAGTATTCACTTTTCCACTG
>NW_015125648.1:0-478 GCF_001443285.1 Poecilia latipinna | reverse complement strand
GGGACAACGCTGTGTCCAAAAGTTTCAATATAGTGAGGTGACATTCAGAAACAGTACGATTCTTTTCCACGGCTCTTTACTTATTAGATAGGACTGGAGTGTCACTGAGAGCCGTTGTTCTATCAGATAGCCATACGCTGTCAGGATAGCATACATGCATTAAGCATTAAGAAATCCGACCGTCAGAGGAGTTGTCAGTTCACCATACGCAGCAAGTTATGACGAAAATAAGTCATTAAATTGTTTATAATATGACATAATATGATAACTAGATAGATATACATGCGTTGTCGTGGTTTCAAAGTGTGTTTAAAGCAGGTCTGGCTGCAGCTGGATGCCATACAACTGTTAATAACCAAGTGTATGATGATCTACGTCATGATTCTATGTTGCTGATTAAATAAAATCATATGGTAATGACAGCGTATGCATGTCTGAGCTAAGCGTATGACTATCGGACAACGTATGCTGATCTGAC
>NW_015125647.1:0-478 GCF_001443285.1 Poecilia latipinna | reverse complement strand
TGCTACATCTCCACAAGCTACACCTATAACATTTTCATCTCCACCAGCTACACCTATAACAGCTACAACTTCACCACCTACACCTATAACAGCTACAACTCCACCACCTACACCTATAACAACTAGAACTCCACCAACTACAACTCCTCCAACTACAACTACTCCAACTACACCTCCACCAGCTACAACTCCACCACCTACACCTATAACAGCTACAACTCCACCAACTACAACCACTCCAACTACACCTCCACCAGCTACAACTCCACCAACTACACCTCCACCAGCTACAACTCCACCACCTACACCTATAACAACTACACCTTCACCAGCTACAACTCCACCAACTACAACTACTCCAACTACACCTCCACCAGCTACAACTCCACCAGCTACACCTCTAACAGCTACAACTCCACCAACTACACCTCCACCAGCTACAACTACACCAGCTACACCTATAATAGCTACAACTCCA
>NW_015125646.1:0-478 GCF_001443285.1 Poecilia latipinna | reverse complement strand
ATTCATGCCATCGGGTTTCACAGTCATCCTTTTTGGTCCCCTGCAACCCCTAGAGAAGTGTCCCAATTGTCCACACTTAAAACAATGTTCACATTGATCACTTTTGTTGTGCTCTTCACATCCTTTGCATCCCCTTTTAACATTCCTTCTTGCTTGGTGAATAGACGGAGAGCTGATCATGCTTTTCTTGATTTCAGCGATTTCTTCTCGGAGCAGTCTTACTGTTTCACATAGCTCTGGCTCCCTTGAAGTGATGGGTGCTGATGTTTTACGGGTTTTTTGCTTCACCACTTCAGCTGACTGTTCTTGGATTGCCAAACTGGCATTAGATGCAGCCTGGTTTTGCTGTCTGAACTGCATTTCTGTTTGTAGCTCGTTGACTTTTGGAGTTTTAGTGTTGTAGCTTTTCCTCTGTTTGGACTGTCGTTCTGAATCCACACTTGCAGCCTCATTCATCTTTTCAATAAGAGTCTCATCT
>NW_015125645.1:0-478 GCF_001443285.1 Poecilia latipinna | reverse complement strand
CTTGTCGTAACAGTAGCATAGCGCCCTCACCTTGTCATAGTAGTAGCATAGCGCCCTCACCTTGTCGTAGCAGTAACGCAGCGCCCTCACCTTGTCGTTGTAGTAGCATAGCGCACTCACCTTGTCGTTGTAGTAGCATAGCGCACTCACCTTGTCATAGTCGTAGCGGTAGCATAGCACGCTCACCTTGTCATAGTAGTAGCGTAGCGCCCTCACCTTGTCGTAGTAGTAGCGCAGCGCGCTCAGCTTGTCGTAGCAGTAGCATAGCCCGCTCCCCTTGTCGTAGTAGTAGCGCAGCGCCCTCACCTTGTCGTAGCGGTAGCATAGCACGCTCACCTTGTCATAGTAGTAGCGTAGCACGCTCAGCTTGTCGTAACAGTAGCATAGCGCCCTCACCTTGTCATAGTAGTAGCATAGCGCCCTCACCTTGTCGTAGCAGTAGCGCAGCGCGCTCAGCTTGTCGTAGCGGTAGCATAGC
>NW_015125644.1:0-479 GCF_001443285.1 Poecilia latipinna | reverse complement strand
ATATATATATATATATTGCCTGAGTAGCAACCTCAGGCAACAATCAAACCCATTTCACCCCCTTTCCCAAGTAAGATTCACCGACTATCTCTGCATGATCTTTCTGCTACTGACTGTTGCTCACATCTCTCATTTAACAGTTGATGACCTTGCAGTCCCAACCCTGTATCCAGAACTCCCCCACCACTTCTCTTTATTTAATAAACTTTATTATTGTTATTCGCTCTACTGGTTGTGTTCTTACATGTGGGTACGTTCACTAGCACCCATTATGACATGAGAACGGCTCATTAAAATCCTTTGAAACATTGGTTGGGGAATTCAAGTTATTTAGACCAGATTTCTGTAGATATTTACAATGAAGACATTTGCTGGTTAAAACTGCTGGTTTCCTGACTTTGCTTTGGTGGTGCAGGGGTTAAGCACAGTCCGCATATGGAGGCCCCAGTTCCTGACGTGGCCGTCGCTGGTTCAATTCC
>NW_015125643.1:0-479 GCF_001443285.1 Poecilia latipinna | reverse complement strand
CATCACTCCCAGATGGGACCGTCTCGTTGCAGAGAAACAAGCTCAGGGCTTCCGTTAGTCATTATCGTGAGTTAAAATTTTCACAAAAGTAAAATCCTCGTTTTTGTAGCGCATCTGTATCTTATTTTGAAGGGATATGTAAACGTTACAAAAGCGACCAGAGTCAGAGCGTTTGGGCAGTGGTCGAGAGGAGATGAGTAGAGCTTGTGAGTCTTAAGTCTGGTTTAGACGGCAAGATTTAAGAATTGTCAGCCGATTCTCCATACCTCTGTGACCACAGAGCTGATAAAAGTACAACAGGTTCGATCGGTTCGTGTTCAGCCACACGGCAGGAGCAACAAACCACACGAACCGATTCCAGTCACAAACATCGCGGTTCCAGAAGAAAATCCACAAAACCCCCAACATAGCGGGAATTTAGAATGACCAAACACGGATGACGATGTAGAAGCAGTAGTGACAGTTTGTGGAGTCATTTT
>NW_015125642.1:0-479 GCF_001443285.1 Poecilia latipinna | reverse complement strand
TGTTCGTTATTCTGCAATAGCCAGCCACGCCCTAACCTCACCACCGACTGACTACTGACCAGCTCTCTGTCTAACAGGTCCGGAAAATCCCTGAAACCCGGGTCTTACCCTTTCCTAGGCTTACTTGAGAATTTCTGTTTAAACTGGTGGCGGAGAAAACTCGTCTAGCTCTAACTACCTTCAGATCCAGAAGTTACGGCCCTTTTCAGTTGAGAAACAGTCGACAGAGTAGCACTAGCTGCCGCGTAGTTCCAACAACCACTCCTGTTAACGGTAGCTTTCCTCCTTAAAATAACGTGCACTTGTTATCGGCTAGATTGGATTTAGTGACTTAGATATAAGTCCCAGGGCCATTATTTTTACTCACCTAAGGAAAGTACGAAGCCACCAAATTTCTAGAATCATGTATGTAGATTTTACTTATACCAGAAGAACCCTCATCAAACAGTGACTCAATTGAATTCAATGTCCACAACCTC
>NW_015125641.1:0-479 GCF_001443285.1 Poecilia latipinna | reverse complement strand
TGTTGGGAGAAACAAACCTTGCTTTCGTGGGGGGGGGGGGGCTGTTCTGTCTGTGAAACTGTCGAGCGGGGACGACGACGACGACGACACAGTCGCGCTTTTAGATAGATTGCCAGATAGATAGATAGATAGGCCAGAATGCAAATGGAAAAAACCGTGAGTGAAACGGTGACTGGGACTGACTAGTCTATATTCCATTGAGGGAAAGTTAGTTTCACATCTGCTCAAGAGCCCCCTGGTGGTTGAAGAAAAATCCACATATAAACCGGAAAATACAATATATGAAAAAAAACACTGAATGCTCTCTGGTATGAGGAGGCGGGCCAGAGGAGGCGGGCCAGATCCGGCATTGTTCAGGGGGCCGGACCAAATGATGTGGCGGACCGGATCCGGCCCGCGGGCCGTAGTTTGGGGACCCCTGGTTTACATTGAGAAGGTGCAATTTTTGTGGAAATATGTCGAACTCTTCACATTGTCCA
>NW_015125640.1:0-479 GCF_001443285.1 Poecilia latipinna | reverse complement strand
AACTTGTTGCAGAACTAAAATTCAACATGTAGCCAAATATGAGGGATCAGAGCCAATTAGAAATCCAAGAAAAAGTGAACGCCCCAACAGACACTGCACTCCCAAATCATTAAAACATCAAACGTCTTTATTGTCAAATCCGTCTATGATATAAAAGAAAACCCAACACAACCACTGATGTTCAACATAAACCAGGATTAGATTGGCTACAAATAATTTTAATAATTAAAACATATGACAATTAAATATGGTTACACTGATTCTCCTGTTACTAAACATGAGTTTGATGAAAACTTTGTGACAATATTGCATTTAGTAATTTTTGGAAGTATGATCCAACTGAGTGACAAGACTGTTACAGTTTCACCAGCAGATGTCACTATAGAGCAATGAATGAAGCATCGAGTAACGAACCTTTTTGCAAAGCAAAGGGCTGGAAAGGTTCATTGCTTCATGAGGCTTCATTTGCCCATCACTAC
>NW_015125639.1:0-479 GCF_001443285.1 Poecilia latipinna | reverse complement strand
TGTATCGCCATGGTAACAATATTAACTCTTATTTCAGAAAAACCCATCACCTCCTCTCCACCCAGCAGTAAGTCTGAGGAGCTTTAGTGTCACTGATATCATCCTCCGTCTCCTGACTGAGTTTAATTCTCCTCCATGTCGTCCAGCAGCTTCATCTCTGAATCTGTTCTCATCATCATCAGCTGCTTCCTCTCCAAACTCCACCTCTTCTTCTTCTTCCACTGTTAACCATCCAGTTTTCATCCACCTGGTCGTGTTTTCTCCGTACTTCATCTCCACTCTGCTCCTGGTGTCCTTATATCGACACAAAGACAAAGGTAACATTTAAATAAATCACTCAGTTCATTCATTAACTAATTAATGACTTCATAAAACCTGTCATGTATCTAATCTTCCCTTATTAAACCTGCAGGAGACAATCTGCACAACTCAGTGGTTATGATTTCCTCCACTGGATGATCTGAGTTATTATATCATCA
>NW_015125638.1:0-479 GCF_001443285.1 Poecilia latipinna | reverse complement strand
TGGTGTCCACCAACGGGTTCGAGGGTTGCCGCCGCGACAGGCACCAGCAACCTTGCGGCCGCAGCTCCGATAAGCCGCCTCGGCAATGGAGGCACGGAACATGGTCCATTCAGACTCAATGTCCCCCACCTCCCCCGGAACGTGTTCGAAGTTCTGCCGGAGATGGGAGTTGAAGCTCCGTCTCACAGGGGACTCCGCCAGACGTTCCCAGCAGACCCTCACTACACGTTTGGGCCTGCCAGGTCTGACCGGCTTCCTCCCCCACCACCGGAGCCAACTCACCACCAGGTAGTGGTCAGTGGACAGCTCCGCACCTCTCTTCACCCGAGTGTCCAAGACATACGGCCGCAGATCCGATGAAACGATCGCAAAATCGATTATCAAACTGCGGCCTAGGGTGTCCTGGTGCCAAGTGCACATATGGACACCCTTATGCCTGAACATGGTGTTCATTATGGAGAATCTGTGACGAGCACAGA
>NW_015125637.1:0-479 GCF_001443285.1 Poecilia latipinna | reverse complement strand
TTAAGGCCCCGTTTACACGACAACGATTTCGGGGGAAAACGGAAGAGTTTTGTTGCGTTTGTAGTGCGCATTTACACGAAACCACCGAATGTTTTCTCTGACAACGGCACAGATTGAAAACGGGTTCCAGAGTGCGATGTTTCTGAAACGTACCGTTTTCCGTTGTCGTGTAAACCGAGAAAACGGATCTTTTCTTCCAGAGAATCCCCAGCTCATGCATAGTATGACGCAAAACATAGCTGCTTCCTACAATCCACAGAAGAAGAAGAAACTACTCACAATACTGGTGTTACTGTTTCCCCATCAGATACGGTTCCCTCAGCGTCTCTTCACCGCTCCGCACCGCCCAGGTGGCAAAATACACGGCTGCTTGTTCAGCCTCTTATCTAGAGAACTACGGACCAGCCCCGGCTCCAGACGAGTTTAACAGGGGGGGCATCGACTTATTTTGGGGGGCAAAATTAGTCTACGTAGCTGAA
>NW_015125636.1:0-479 GCF_001443285.1 Poecilia latipinna | reverse complement strand
TATACTTCGTGGCAGTTCGTTACCAGAAAAAATCCGGCTTATCTTTTAACATCAAATTAATAATAATATTGTTTATAAAACATAAGCTCTTTCAAAATACTTCTTCTCTGCTTAGACACAAGAAATTTACAGTTGGTAAATTTTGCAAAAGTGAAAATCAGATGTTTACTTTGTGGAACTTGGTTACCAGAAAACAAAGTCATCTCTTAGCAACAGATTAACAACAAATATTGTTATTGTTAAAAAAATATATTTCATCTGCTCTTTTGAAATACTACTTATTTTACACTAACAAGAATTGTGCAGTTGGTGAATTTTGCAAAGAAGTTTTGTTGTTGTCATTAGTGGTAAATACTATATATTACAAAACACACATTCAACACAAAAGTAAAAATCTCGATTTATACTTCCAGGCAGTTCGTTACCAGAAAATACCCCGCTTATCTCTTAACACCAAATTAATAACAAGTAATATTGTT
>NW_015125635.1:0-479 GCF_001443285.1 Poecilia latipinna | reverse complement strand
TTTAATGGTTACAAGACCTTTTATAGGATTTTATATCTATTTGTGTGCATTTGGATGTTTCTCTGGAATAAGTTACCCTTCTGTGGGCAGATCTGCCCACAGTCTGGGTAATTTTAAATCACTTCTAAAAACTTTTATTTGTTGGCATTCAATTGAGGTCTGATACTGTAAGGCAGGGGTGTCAAACTCAATTTCACTGAGGGCCACTTCAGCATATTGGCCACCCTCAACGGGCCACATTGACGGTACAAATCAGGAGTGCCCAGCTGCAGTCCTTCAGACTGCAACTTTTAGATGTATCCCTGCTAAAACACACCCCAGGCAAAAGGTTGACTTCCCTCATTAGCAGCAACTCAGTTCTGTAGAGGCTTATAATGAATCAATGATCCAGGTGTGTTAGAGAAGGAACCATCTAAAGCTCCAGATGGTAGCTCTGGAAAACTAGACTTGGGCACCCCTAGCATAAAATATATGACAAT
>NW_015125634.1:0-479 GCF_001443285.1 Poecilia latipinna | reverse complement strand
AGATCTGTGCTGCTATGAGGAGATGTTGCATTTCATCATTTCACTGCAGCTGATCTACAGCCATGAATGTGATGAATAAGGTCGGATAAATGCGACCTAACGTCCAGGTTGCATTCATCCGAACTGAACGTCACTGTTTCTCAACAAATCTCACTATTCTGCGTCCTGATATGCGCAAGCGGGAAGAAAAACAACAACCATGACTGCCGGGCAACAACTTCAAATATGTAAGCTATGCTCCACCGTTAGCCTCCATGTTTACTTCCGCAAACACTGAGCACTTCTTCTTTTTATAGCGGTTGGCAGAACACTGAGAACGCTGACGCTATTGGGCCCTCTAGTGCGCATGCGGGACACTTTCAGGTCGTTTGCCCGTTTACACTGCAGAACACATACAGGTCGCATTTACTGGCAGTGTGAACGACCCCGGCAAAAAAATCGAAATTGAGTCACTTCAGGCTGCAGTGAGAACGCACCCT
>NW_015125633.1:0-479 GCF_001443285.1 Poecilia latipinna | reverse complement strand
TTACTTATTCGGCAATTAAATAAGTGTGTGTGTGTGTGTATATATAGATATATATATACATTGCAGTGTACACAAGAACAAAGAACGGCTCTCAGTTTGGCTTCAGTCCCATCAACCTTAGTAAAGATCCGTCCAGAAGAATCGGATCGTTCCTGAATGTCATATCACTATATTGCACTTTAGTCTCAGCGTTGTCCCATATTTGCGACACCTCAGTCAACACCTCCACACAATAATTCAGCGCATGAATGACAACTTTTTTTCATCGCAGATGCAACATGTGTCTCAGTACAGCTAGTTTTGCTAGCATCACTTCCACAGATCTTACCTTTCTTTAAGCTTTCCTTCCAAGTGACGCTAAAAGTTAGACGAAGTCCACACCGTCTGTGAAAGCGAAGCGCTGCTGGTTTTACATGTCGCCATATCTTATGATTTATGCAGCGCTATTATATTACTGACGATCAGACAGACATCTCCTC
>NW_015125632.1:0-480 GCF_001443285.1 Poecilia latipinna | reverse complement strand
TAGCAGATTACAGAACAGTTTTTGGTGAATTATATGTAAAAAAAAATGTTTTTGGTGAATAAAGTGGAGTAGACTTGCTGCTTGTCAGGTGACCAAAAACGTTGAAGTATTGTTTCTGCTTCAGCACGGAGTCGCGGTTTAAGCAGAGAGGTAATGAAATACAACAGACACTGACAGGCCTCTGCGTCTGCTTTTCTCTGAAGAACTACTGAGCGGGAGGAGACAGCCAGGTGAGAAAAAACTGTTCTTATCTATCGATTCAGTATTTATATCATACCGACATTAGGCTGCTGTTGTTGTGCTATTAGCTAGCTGCTAGCTAACGACTTTGCTAGCAAAGCAAAATAACTGAAAAGCTTCTTCCCTGTATCGTTAATGATATCAGTCATTCTTCAGTATCGCTTATGCAATAGGGGCACATCGCCCGTCCAAAAGCTGTCATCTCCATAATGGATATATGTCCGATCTTCTAATTTCCTT
>NW_015125631.1:0-480 GCF_001443285.1 Poecilia latipinna | reverse complement strand
GCCGGCAGGACGGCCGGCAGAGGGCTCTGGAGCGCCGGCAGGACGGCCGGCAGAGGGCTCTGGAGCGCCGGCAGGACGGCCGGCAGAGGGCTCTGGAAACTCTGGGGGGTCGGGGTCGCCCGCAAACTCAGGGGGCGGAGCCAAAGGGAACTCGGGAAGCTCGGGGAAAGCTGGAGCGGGGGTCTGCCCGCACGGAGCAGACTCGGGAAACTCTGGGGGCTCGCACGGAGCAGACTCGGGGAAACTCTGGGGGCGGAAACAAACGCCGCTGCGGTGCGGGGACCGGAGGCAGCGGGGACAGACGCTGCCTCGGTGCGGGGACCGGAGGCAGCTGCAGGCGGGGCCCAGGGGCCGGGGCCTCCGGCGGCTCAGGGCTGCGGTGACGGCTTTGCCCAGGGGCCGGGACCTCCGGTGGCTCAGGGCTGCGGTGACGGCTTTGCTCCACAGACAAGGGGATCGCCAGCCGCGATCTCCACAGAA
>NW_015125630.1:0-480 GCF_001443285.1 Poecilia latipinna | reverse complement strand
CTCAAACACGACAGAACTCTTTTTAAATCATTAAATTATAAAAATAAATTCTTCTTCAGAAACCCAATATATTAACCGGATAACAGTTTATGACGGAGCATTTCTTTGCAAACAGCTACGATTTTAGCGTTAGCTCTCCGCCAAAAGGAAAAGTACAACACGGTGAAAAATGTAAAAAAATAAACACAAAACTCACCAAAACCGATGTAACTTAGTTCTCATAAAATCCCCGTCAGTTTCCGACCAGGTAAATTATGTTTTTTCAACTATAACATTAACTTTTTCTGTTAATTAATCACCGCTCTTTTCCTCCGATTCCTCCTCTGCTCTCTCCCTCAGGTTTGTGCACTGCAGCGTCACCCAGGCGCCGCGTCTGTGACGCTGGTTTCTTAAAGAAACAGCGATGGTATTTTCTGTTCACAGACTTTAATCAGCTATTTATTCCTATTTATGTCAGATTTTAACATGGGCAACTATTTA
>NW_015125629.1:0-480 GCF_001443285.1 Poecilia latipinna | reverse complement strand
CTGTTTCTTTAATGATTAAGTGTGTAACATCTTGTTAACACAGTAATAATAACAAAACATCTGCAGAGTGGGTCTTTGTTTTCTATGTCTTCCAGAAACATAGAGAGGCTTCACAGTTTCAAGAGACAAAATAATACATTTAATTTTAACTTGCTTATGTTCCAGTAACAATGGAACATCAATAATAAAATAAAATCCTTGGACTTGAAAGTCCCTCATAATTCCGGAGTAAAATGTAAAAAAGAGGAGAAAAGAAGTAAACAATTAATAAGCACACAGATTCTTTAAATTTATTTTAGTTTTAGGTATCCTTATTTGAAAAGGAAAATCTAAAACAATGTAAAGAATACCAACACAGCTATATCACACTGTATTTTAAAATGTACATCAAAAGCTCAAATCCTCATTTTGTGAGATGTGACCAACTCGGATAATACCTAAAAACTGGTTCTGTCCACATTTTCTCCCTCCATCTGGACA
>NW_015125628.1:0-480 GCF_001443285.1 Poecilia latipinna | reverse complement strand
CTGTCAGGATCTGTGTTTTTTTTTGTTTGTTTTTTTGGTTTGAGTTTTTGTTTTGTTGGAGCTCCATCCTTCTTCTGGGCATCCTCTAGATGTCGCCAGAGGCGAGCCCCT
The DNA here is from genome assembly GCF_001443285.1 of Poecilia latipinna. Taxonomy (NCBI): domain Eukaryota; kingdom Metazoa; phylum Chordata; class Actinopteri; order Cyprinodontiformes; family Poeciliidae; genus Poecilia; species Poecilia latipinna. The sequence goes on along the minus strand of NW_015125628.1, from coordinate 369 downwards.
GGGAGGCTGCGGGGGTAACCCCGTGGCCACACCTGTAGCTTGTTTGGAGGGCGTGGATTGCAGATATAAGCAGCGGCTGAACAACTTCTCATCGCCTGAGTGTTAGCTTACCTTGGTAACTATCGTTCCAGAGAAAGGCCCTCTGTGATCTGCTCGTTAATCCCTTGTTATCCTGTTGCCTCCTCGCTGCTCCTGTGTGTGCCATCAGCCTTGGGCTCGGAGAGAGCTCTTGTCCCTCGCTGTCTGTGAGTTGCTCTCCTCGTGTGTCCTCCCTCGACGCTGCCGGTGTTACCGGTCAGACGCCACCCCTCGTGTGTTCACCTTTCCCAGTCTCGGTCCGTCTCCAGTGGATCCCCCTTCGGGACGCAG
>NW_015125627.1:0-480 GCF_001443285.1 Poecilia latipinna | reverse complement strand
AACAATATTATTTTACCTTTTATCTGGAAATAGTGTCTGTTTATTCTTGCCATATTGATCGAAAGGTCTTGCCATACCAGTTTATTCCTCTGTATTTACTTTAGTTTCTTAGTCTATTGTTGCATTTTGTTCTTCATTCATTTCCATTTAGTTTCCTTTGATGAGTATTATCCTCTCTTGGTTTATTGCTATGTCCACTTTAGTTTATTTCCTGTTGCTAGATTTATTTTATCATTTATTGACGCTCACCATCATTAATCTTCACTCATCACCTGCTGCGCCGCCTAATCGTCATGTTTCATATCATGTGTTGATTTTTTCACTGTTCAGCGTTGGATTCTCTGTTTTTATGCCATAATTCACATCTAGTTCGTCGCTCCGTTTTATGTCCCGCTTCTCCTGTTTCAGAGTTTTGCGCAATGTGCGCGTTTTTTTTTTTTTTTTAACCCCCCTAGGGGGCGGGAAGGGGCGAAAAAGGGG
>NW_015125626.1:0-480 GCF_001443285.1 Poecilia latipinna | reverse complement strand
GAGCTGTGTGAAGCTGACACCCCACCCACGTCAAAAAATTCAGCAAATAGTCTGAATGGTTAGTGCTCCGTTTGTGCAGGTTTGTGCCGTTAAAACTGTCGTTTGTGCAGCTTTTGTTTTCGAGATATTAAAAGTTATAATTTTGGCCGATGACGTCACCGTCACCCCATCATGTTCCAAACCAAAGTGGGCTAGTTCGTTAGTGCTCCGTTTGTGCAGGTTTGTGCCGTTAAAATTTTCGTTTGTGCAGTTTTGGTTTCTGAGATATTAAAATTTATTTTTTAAGGTCATCCAGAGTTCACCATCCCCCCATATTGCTCCAAAACAAACCAAAGTGGGCTAGTTCGTTAGTGCTCCGTTTGTGCAGGTTTGTGCCGTTGAAATTTTCGTTTGTGCAGCTTTCGTCTTTGAGATATTAAAAGTTATAATTTTGGCCGATGACGTCACCGTCACCCCATCATGTTCCAAAACAAACCAAAG
>NW_015125625.1:0-480 GCF_001443285.1 Poecilia latipinna | reverse complement strand
TAACTAGCAGGTTTATAGTCTATATAACCAGAGAACAACATGATGATACATTTCTGATGATGAAGGATGAAGATTTGGACGAGTCAACAGCCAGAGAGAGGAAGAGGAGTGAGAATGAGGAGGAAGAGTCAGGAGAATCAGAGGACATGATGCCGTTTCCATCAGTCCATCAGGAAGCTGGTGGTCTTCCTCTCATCCTGCTCTTCATTCCTCAAGTCATTTTCCCAGCATGCAGATGGAAATTATAAATTAATGCTACTGATTTCCTTCAGGAGATTCTCTCATGTTCCTGTTTCTACTTTTCATTTCCAGTTGTTCTCTGCTTTCTGTGTCACAATAACCTGGTTTGTCAATAAATTACAGTAAAATCATGAATGCCTTATGCTTACATTGGTCTCCCACAATCACAATTTACAATCATTTTTTATCAGAACTAGTTTACCTCAGATCATTCCTCCATCGCTGTCATACCAACATCAT
>NW_015125624.1:0-480 GCF_001443285.1 Poecilia latipinna | reverse complement strand
TGGCTAGTTGATTGATGCTTTTACTGACGAGCTAGCAGATTTATGTTCGCTCTGATTGGCTAACTGATTAAGTCTGTTTTCTGATTGGCTAGCTTATTAATGCTGGTTCTGTTTGGCTAGCTTATTGCTGGCAATGACTGGGCAGCTGATTATTGCTTTTTCTGATGAGCTAGCTGATTAATGCTCGCTCTGATTGGCTAGCTGATTAATGCTGGTTCTGTTTGGCTAGCTCATTGGTGGCAATGATTGGCTAGCTAATTAATGCTGGTTCTGTTTAGCTAACTGATTTATTATGTTTCTGATTGGCTAGCTGATTAATGCTGGTTCTGTTTGGCTAGCTTATTGCTGGTACTGATTGGCTAGCTAATTAATGCTTTTTCTGATGAGCTAGCTGATTAATGCTGGTTCTGTTTGGCTAGCTTATTGCTGGCACTGATTGGCTAGCTAATTAATGCTTTATCTGATGAGCTAGCTGATTAA
>NW_015125623.1:0-481 GCF_001443285.1 Poecilia latipinna | reverse complement strand
ATGATAGAAGTTACATCTCTCCTTTCGGTTATTGTACAATATTTAATAAAAGCCTTCATATTTTTCACAACAGGTAATTGCTGTATATGACTGGTTTAACCCAACCACTGTTACACATGGGATTATCGTGGCACTTTAAAATGAAGCTTAGGCAGTGCACAAATAGCCTTTACCATAAAATAAAAATCTCCCAGGTTGGTGCACAATATTCCTCCGCTAGAGTGAGAAACGGAGAGGATTTCTGACCCCAAAACAGTTTTTAACTCACCCTCATGCCCACAAATATATTCTGGCTCTATTGGTATGAAAGTCGGTCATGATGACACCATCTCAATATTAGTGCACCGCCATAGGCGGCAATGAATTAACATTAGCACAAACATTAGCACAAGCATTAGCATTTCACTGCCCCCATTAGCATTAGCCTTTTTCCTAAAAAAAAACCTTTTAGCTATTTTTCTTATTTATTAGCCACGCTTAG
>NW_015125622.1:0-481 GCF_001443285.1 Poecilia latipinna | reverse complement strand
GGAGCGACCCTCCGATACAACGCTGTGGATATAAGCAACACTTCGGGTGTCATTGTCTTTCATCACTCCCAGATGGGACCGTCTCGTTGCAGAGAAACAAGCTCAGGGCTCCGTTAGTCATTATTGCGAGTTAAAATTTTCACGAAAGTAAAATGCTCGTTTTTGTGGCGCAAGGGATATGTAAACGTTACCATAGCGACCAGAGTCAGAGAGCGTTTTGGCAGTGGCCGAGTAGATGAGTAGAGCTTATGAGTCTTAAGTCTGGTTTAGACGGCAAGATATAAGGATTGTCGGCCGATTTTCCAAACCTCTGTGACCACAGAGCTGATAAAAGTACAACAGGTTCGATCGGTTCGTGTCTCCAGCCACACAGCAGGAGCAACACACCACACGAACCGATTAAAGTCACGAACATCGATTCCAGAGGATAATCTAGTAAAACCCCCCAACATAGCGGGAATTTAGAATAACCAAACACGGA
>NW_015125621.1:0-481 GCF_001443285.1 Poecilia latipinna | reverse complement strand
TGCTGGGAATGTTGGAGGTGGTGGAGATGTTGGAGGTGGTGGACATGTTGGAGGTGTTGGACATGTTGGACATGTTGGACATGTTGGAGGTGTTGGACATGTTGGAAGTGTTGGACATGTTGGAGGTGTTGGACATGTTGGACATGTTGGAGGTGTTGGGCATGTTGGAGGTGGTGGACATGTTGGACATGTTGGAGGTGTTGGGCATGTTGGAGGTGTTGGACATGTTGGACATGTTGGAGGTGTTGGGCATGTTGGAGGTGGTGGACATGTTGGACATGTTGGGCATGTTGGACATGTTGGAAGTGTTGGACATGTTGGAGGTGTTGGACATGTTGGACATGTTGGAGGTGTTGGGCATGTTGGAGGTGGTGGACATGTTGGACATGTTGGAGGTGTTGGGCATGTTGGAGGTGGTGGACATGTTGGAGGTGGGGGACATGTTGGAGGTGTTGGACATGTTGGGCATGTTGGACATGTT
>NW_015125620.1:0-481 GCF_001443285.1 Poecilia latipinna | reverse complement strand
TCTTTCATTTGTTTTCCCATTTTAACTTGTTCAATAATTCACCTTTTTCTCATTTCAACATTACCCTTCTTTCTTTTTGTCAGTGTGATGGCAAGCCACATACGTTAAAATCCACATCTTATTATAAGTTTGCTTTAAGTGTAGTTTCTTTTTTCTTTAATTATTATTCTTTATATTTTCTTCCACCTTACAATTTTTATATGTAGTGCACAAATATTAACAATGCAAGGTTGAAATTGAATTATGTGTTATTGTTTTCTTTCTTTCAGGTACCTTGGTGTTTGGCTCCCCTCTCTGGTCGACAAAATGCGTGGAAAAGGGCTGAGGATCCTGAAGTACTGCTGATGGCCTCATTTTACTGAACCACTGTCATGGCGGAGGGGGGGCTTTTTGGGTTTATTTCATTGTATGTGCTAGTTGTCAGGTGGCAGCCATTTTTATTTCCCCTATTCTCTCCACATGGTTTAGCTAAACCAGTATT
>NW_015125619.1:0-481 GCF_001443285.1 Poecilia latipinna | reverse complement strand
TCCATCAGAGTGGTCCTTTGCTGTTATCCCCCCCCCCCCACACAACCACAAAGGGGGGGGGGGGGGGGGGGGCGGACAATTCTAGACTTTTCCAAGAATTGGGGGGGGTTTAACTATGACTACAAGTCGGCGGCACAACCCTCACCTTCCCGGTTCCACAGGGCTCCCCCGACATACCACAGCCGAGGCCTGGCATGCAGAGTCCCCCCGCTCCACCAGTCCAGTGGGTGGTGTTTAAATTAGCTAATCAACCACCGCTATGTTAGCGTGGCTAATAGCAGCAGTGGCTAATCTACCATAACGATCACTCATTAATAATTGCAAAATAAACATCAAGCCTAAAAACCGAGTATACTCGGTATATCGCCCATAAATAAACATTGCCTGGTCTGATGAGTCTTGATTTCTGCTGCGATGGTAGGGTCAGAATTTGGCATCAACAACATGAAAGCATAGATCCAACCTGTCTTGTATCAACGGT
>NW_015125618.1:0-481 GCF_001443285.1 Poecilia latipinna | reverse complement strand
TACACTGGGTGCCACAGTCTGTGTTGTTTTTATCCAGAGAGGAGGGGGGCCAGGGCCTTGTCCACCTGGCCAGCAGAACGGTAACTTTTCGTCTACATTTTATTCAGAAATACCTGACAGGATCTCCTGTGTGGAGGGATGTGGCCAGCTGTATCCTCAGACGTGTAAATTTTCTGGGGTTGGATGCTGCTCTGTTTTTGACTGATTTTAGTCTTTTAAAGTTAAAGGGGTTGTCTCAGTTTTATCAGGGTGTTTTTAAATCCTGTGCTCTTTTTAAATTGCAAAGGGCAGAAACGCATAATTCTCTGCATTGGCTTTTAGAAGAACCACTAGTGTGTGGAGCAAGAATGGACGTCCACGACGGCAGCGTGCCAGGATTGTCCGAGGCACTATCCAGGTCCGGGACGGTGACCCTGTGGCGGCTGGTGCGGGTGGCGGGACCGGACTTCTCTGATGACCAGGAGGTTGGCTCGCTGCTTGG
>NW_015125617.1:0-481 GCF_001443285.1 Poecilia latipinna | reverse complement strand
CTTGTTAAACAGCGTTTTGACTAAAAATCTGTATTCAAAGAAAAAAAGAAAAAAAAAAGGTTTGAGTCCTTGTCAGATACCAGCTTGACTAAAGAAGTTATAAGGGTCCCAGTTGACAGAGTTTCGACTAAAGGCAAAAGGAAAGGCTCTTAGAGAGACTCCTTACTTAGAGGACACCTCTTAAGGGTAAGTCCTCACATAGATAGGCTGCTTTGATGTGTGTGTGCGTGAAAGAGTGATTGGAGGTTTAAATACTGCTCAGTATTTTACCTCATATAAAACAGTGGGGTTAAGCAGCAAACCTCTTGTGGATGCAAAGGCAAGATTCTCCCACTCGAAAGAGTTGAAGTGGAGAATACCACAACAAGGTACTTTTAATTGCTGGCCTACTGAAAAGATCTCCAGTTCATAGGACTCCCTAGGAGTCAACGAATCTGGACTAAATTTAAATAAATAAAAATTTTCGAAGCTAAAAATTGAT
>NW_015125616.1:0-481 GCF_001443285.1 Poecilia latipinna | reverse complement strand
CAAGATAAACTGCCGGCTGAGAAGCCGGCAGTTTATCTTGGAAATGTTAATCCATTTCCATTTGAGGAAATGGATTAACACAACGTTGCATTCTCTTTAGTTTTCTCTGGTCTGTAATGGAGACTTGAATTCAACGCGCCAATTCAACCAAAGGTTTGTAATGCGCTTCCTAACCAGACGCTCCAAAGCGTCCGGTCCATAACTTCAACACGCTGTCAGCTCCGGTCAGAAAGACGCATTTAGTTCAGAGACCATGAGATGATATTCAGAAAGGATTTTTAATTAATTGATTTCAGTTGCCTCAGAGATTACATCTTTGCGTAAAGTCTATAATGTCTGGCCATGAACCAGTCAAGGGTGTTAATTAGAACCTGTCAAATGACGGACGGGCTTTAAATTTTCTGGTCGTTTAAAAACATAACCGGTCAAATATGGAAAATATTCGGTTAACGGACCTCTGTGTCAGGGTGAAAAGGGATCA
>NW_015125615.1:0-481 GCF_001443285.1 Poecilia latipinna | reverse complement strand
AAATTCGGAAGTTTTTTGAAAAAAAAAATTTTCCAAAAAAAAAAAAAAAAAAAAAAAAAAAAATTCGTTTCCAGAAAATGGCTGGGTGAGTTTTTTTTTTTTTTTTTCCCAAACAAAACGAGACAAAAGAACATTTTTCCAAATCAGTTTCTTTCTATAAAATCTTAACAGAAACTGCAGGTGTGTGTCTGTCTGGTGAATTTTTGGTTAAAACAAATTCAGAACTTTTTTTCAAATAAGAGTAGAAATACTTCACAATAAAATTACTGAGAGTACAGTGCAGTAAAAATACTCAAGTGAAGCAGTTTTCTGATGTGGACCATCAGGAGACGCTCGGTGTCTGACCTGGACCTGAGAGGAGAGTCTGGTTTCATCCTGGAGGTCAGAGTGCATGAATGAGTTCATAACCAACATCTCCATTCATATGTAGGTTCAGACCAATTAGCACAGCCTGTATGAACATAATCAAAGCAGCGGGGGG
>NW_015125614.1:0-481 GCF_001443285.1 Poecilia latipinna | reverse complement strand
AAAAACACCTAGATGTTAAATACTTAGAGCTGAAATTTATTTAACCAGTATCAATTAAAACTCATTTCATTCTGTTTTGCTTTCATGGCTGTGCTACAATCCGCAGAGGTCTCCTGCTATCCCTAGAAAAATAACACCCTGGACGGTTGCCCATATTGCCCATGTCAGAAACCACAACTGAAACATCGCAATTAACGGTAAATAACGTTCAACTATGAACACTGTCCAACGGCGCAACAAGAAACCAAGCAGAAGGAGCACCGTGACTGTTCTCACCCTCCCTCCCACTGCGATGTTTGCCACCATGACAGGAGACGAAATCAATCAATGAGCATGCTCTGTGTTCATTCAACTTTTACTTATTCGGCGATTAAATAAACGTGTGTATGTGTTAGCTACTGCAGTGTACACAAGAACAAAGAACGGCTCCCAGTGAGGCTTCAGTCCTTAGGACTTAGTAAAGATCCGTCCAGAAGAATCG
>NW_015125613.1:0-482 GCF_001443285.1 Poecilia latipinna | reverse complement strand
TGTTTCTGTTAACTCATGTTTCTGTGGGACAGAGATTTCTTCTCCATTTTGATTACAGGTTTTGTTTCACAGAGCAGGGGAGCTGATTGACCACTCCATTTGCATTTTGGGAGTGCTTCAGTTCTGTTAGCATTGACATTTCCAGCTCACTCTTTCAGGATTCTTGGAATTTGATGTGAATTTCTTTTAGAACTGTGTTTTATGTTGAAATGAAAAGTACAAAATGACAGATTTACAGATGTTTTTACTTTCTCAGCGGGAGAAATGTGTGGCATCAGTTCCAGGCTGGGGCACTGGAATGATCTCATTGCTTTTTTATAATATTGTAACATTGACAATCACTTCAATTTCTAGGTTTCCTGACACTGGATGGAACACCCTCACTAATCTGAACGGGGAGCAGAACTGATAAATATGGATGTTTTTCTACTTGACAGTGTTTTCTACACTGTTAATGTAGGACATGTTGGAACACTAATGAA
>NW_015125612.1:0-482 GCF_001443285.1 Poecilia latipinna | reverse complement strand
GATTCGCCTTCTCCGCCCACCCTGTTGGGTAGTTTTTTGTTTCGGACTGTTTTTCTGGACTCTAGCCCTCCTGCCGTCGTTGCCTTCTCCGCCCACCCTGTTGGGTAGTTTTTTGTTGGACGGTTTTCCTATGGACTCTTGCCCTCCTTCCGTCGCCCCTCCACCCACCCTGTTGGGTTGTTTTGTGTTTATTTGGACTTTTCTGTTTGGGCGTCTGGTAGCCGCCCCTTGAGGAGGGGGTACTGTCATGTTCCGTGTTTCTGTGTGTTTATTTTTGAGTTTCTGTGTAGTCCTGTGAGTCTGTCTCTGTCTTCCCTGTTGATTGCTCCCAGCTGTATCCCGTTCCCTGATTACCTTCCCTGTGTATTTAACCCCACCTGTTGTCTTTGTCTGTGTCGGATCCTCGTCGTGTGTATTGTCGTTGTCTATGTCTAATGTAGTCGGCACTCTCCAGTGGAACTGGCAAGTCCTGGTTTGTGCTG
>NW_015125611.1:0-482 GCF_001443285.1 Poecilia latipinna | reverse complement strand
TCCACTTAATAAAATTCCTTATAAATACTGATTTATTGTAGTGGTTCTCAATACATACAAGTCATGTGTTATTTAAATTATAACTTAAGTTGCTTTAAACTTTTATTTTTTCTTTGGGGGTGGGAGGGGTGTCCATGTTAAAACCTATAAACATGTAGGAATTAAATATTTGGGAAGTATCATAACTTAAACATAAAGGTCAGCACCAGAGTTTTCTAGAAAAATATTCATTTTATTTTGTGGTTTTAAAGGCTCTACGTTGAAGATGGTAAGAAATAAAGGCATACTTTATTTTGTTTTCCTGTCAGCTGCTATAGCCCCTCTGCTCTCGGCTCCCATACAGAGCTGTCGGCTAGTGGTAATGCTCAGCCACTCCCGTTTCAAACTCTTCTTATTAAAGTAAGAGTTAGAGAGCTAAATATTCCGCTCAACCTACCTGGCTACCTTCGACAGAAAAACGAGCTAAGTCTATGAAAACAATG
>NW_015125610.1:0-482 GCF_001443285.1 Poecilia latipinna | reverse complement strand
AGGTTACATCCCTAAGTTGAGCTAAGTGTGTTCAGTGCTGGATGGTGAATGTCACACTAAATTTGTTCCATTTGTGTGACTTTGTAACATTAGAACATTTTCAGCATTAATGCCTGTTTTATACTTAAATCTCATTATTTCTCAATTAATAACACTGAGGGGTTTGGCCAGGTCCTGCAACTAGTAAACAGGTGAACAGAAGGTAAAATGGTTTAGCTACATCAGGAATGAGAGTCAAAAGGCCGGTGCCCAACAGTTGATTTGCATTTGCATGGCTCTCAGCAACTTCATTTAAATACGAAAACCTCTGCTAGGCACAAGGGGAGGGGGGTGATAGGGGAACACGGACACACAGCGTTTATGACCATTCTTGGCAGTGCTCTACCATTTTCCACTCTGACAAAAACCTCTTGCCGATAGCCCTCAATCTCCATGCGCACGGCAGAACTAGGTGTCAATAGCTATTGAAAATCCCACTTTTC
>NW_015125609.1:0-482 GCF_001443285.1 Poecilia latipinna | reverse complement strand
ATCCATCCATCCATCCATTTTCTTCTGCTTATACGGGGTTGGGTCGCGGGGGTAGCAGTTTAAGAAGGGAGGCCCAGACTTCCCTCTCCCCAGCCACTTCTTCCGGGGGAACCCCAAGGCGTTCCCAGGCCAGCCGAGAGACATAGTCCCTCCAGCGTGTCCTGGGTCTTCCACTCCTCCTGGTGGGACATGAACTCCTCACCAGGGAGGCGTCCAGGAGGCATCCTGACCAGATGCCCGAGCCACCTCAACGTGGAGGAGCAGCGGCTCTACTCTGAGTCCCTCTCGGATGACCGAGCTTCTCACCCCATCTCTAAGGGAGAGCCCAGCCACCCTGCGGAGGAAACCCATTTCGGCTGCTTGTATCCGGGACCTCGTTCTTACGGTCATGACCCAAAGCTCATGACCATAGATGAGGGTGGGAACGTAGATCGACCGGTAAATCGAAAGTTCCCTCATTCTTCCCTCATTCCTGAACAAGA
>NW_015125608.1:0-482 GCF_001443285.1 Poecilia latipinna | reverse complement strand
AGGGGGAACAGATTTTATCAGGTGGTTAAAATATTTTGTTTCCCCATCTTAACTTTGGCAAAAAAAAAAGAGCAAATGTTATGAAAATCACAGGATTTGTTGTTGATGATGAGTGGAATTAACACAGTAAAAGACTTGCAGGTAAATTAATTTATTTCCATTTTATATAGGGGGAACAGATTTTATCAGGTGCTTAAAATATTTTGTTCCCCCATCCTAACTTTGGCAAAAATAGAGCAAATGTTATGAAAATCACAGGATTTGTTGTTGATGATGAGGGAATGAAGACAGTAAAAGACTTTGTGGATAAATTAATTTGTTTCCATTTTAAGTAGGGGGAACAGATTTTATCAGGCGGTTAAAATATTTTGTTCCCCCATCCTAACTTTGTCAAAAAAGAGCAAATGTTATGAAAATCACAGGATTTGTTGTTGATAATGAGTGGAATCAACACAGTAAAAGACTTGCAGGTAAATTAATTT
>NW_015125607.1:0-482 GCF_001443285.1 Poecilia latipinna | reverse complement strand
CCTCTTTTAACTGTTGCAACTCCTTTGCAACACTTCTCTCTTTTCTGTTGACCATCTGGTAGTTATTACCTTTTTTGGCAATTCGTTCTGAGGACCCCGCCCAGCCAGCTCAGTGCTTGTGACTTTTCATTCTTTTATTTTCCTGTGCTCAACTCTGCAATCTTCTTTATAATGTACCATGAAACACAATTAACTCAAAACATAATCAATTTGTTTTACCATTATCTGAAATCGTGTATAACAACTAAGTTGTTACTGTTACCGCAGATCATGAATACAGATTATACATTTCAGTCATACATTACAGACATTGTGATTACAATACATCAATCATTTCAACTATTACACAACTATGTCTTTTGTATTTCATTTCTTTAATCATTCCTAAATCAATACAAGATTACTGTTACTCCCCAGGCCTTTACCCTGCTTTCTGCGTGTACCTAGAGAGATCTCACAAGTCCATGCCAGTTTTCTTGACA
>NW_015125606.1:0-482 GCF_001443285.1 Poecilia latipinna | reverse complement strand
CTCGAGGTCAGACCTTTCACATGCTGGGAACCCAACACCCTCCTTCAGGTCTGCGTCGTCATCCCCTGGAAAGAGAAGATGGTCCTCTGGGATGTGAAGATCCTCCATCGTGACAAAAGACTCAGCAGCCTGGGATGTGAAGATGCAGATCCTCAGTCGTCACCAAGGCCTCAGCAGCCGATGTGAAGATGAAGATTCTCAAAACTCCACTGCTCTTTGACACCCCCTCCTTGGAGTTCTGATGTCTCCCAGGAAGTGACGAATGTCGAAGAGAACCCAGGTCGCTCTGATCCTCAGCTGGATGAACTGTCGATTCTTCAGGATGTGGCAATTCCTTAAGGACAGGTTGATGAGCTGACGGACTGAGGCAGAAACTTCAAAAAAAAAAAAAAAATCTGGAAGTTCAGCAGAACAACACAAAAAGCATAAGCAGCATGACGCTTTATCCACAATCGTAATCCTTTTCCGTCGCTGGAGGTCAT
>NW_015125605.1:0-482 GCF_001443285.1 Poecilia latipinna | reverse complement strand
CGCAGTGTCTGGACCCGTTTCAGAGTCAGCACCCGGCCCGGAGTCAGGACCAGCCTCCGAGTCAGGACCCGCCTCTGAGTCAGGACCAGTCTCCGAGTCAGGACCCGCCTCTGAGTCAGGACCCGTCTCAGAGTCAGGACCCGTCTCAGAGTCAGGACCTGTCTCAGAGTTTAGGACCTGCCTCGAGTCTGGACAGATGTCTGAGTCAGGACCTGTCTCAGAGTCAGGACCTGCCTCGAGTCTGGACAGATGTCAGAGTCAGGACCCACCTCCGAGTCAGGACCAGTCTCAGAGTCAGGACATGTCTCCAAGTCAGGACCCGCCTCTGAGTGAGGACCGGTCTCAAAGTCAGGACCTGTCTCAGAGTTAGGACCTGTCTCAGAGTTAGGACCTTTCTCAGAGTCAGGACCTGTCTCAGAGTCAGGACCTGCCTCGTGTCTGGACAGATCTCCGAGTCAGGACCTGCCTCAGAGGCAGGACCT
>NW_015125604.1:0-482 GCF_001443285.1 Poecilia latipinna | reverse complement strand
CTTTAGCTCATCATTCAGTCCATTCCAGACATTTACTCCTCTCTCAGATAAACACAAACTCTTCCTGGTTGTTCTAATATATTGTTTTTTAAAATATCCTTCACCTCTTAAATTATAGCTCCTCTCTGTCACCAAACATTTCCTGTGTATTGGATGGAAGTTGCTGATTTCTGACCTTAAACATGAATTGTACAATTTTAAATAATACAATATATATTTGATTTGATAAATAACTGGTTTGTGTTCCCAACATCCCACTTCATGTATTCAGATTGACTTATTTTGTATGACGTATAATGGCTGTAAATTTGTTTTGTATGTATTCCCCCAAACTTCCACACAATGTGTTAGATGTGGTGCAATGAGTGTGTTATACAGAATAAATAAAGATTTGTAGTCCAGGACGAAACTAGTTCCTCTCAGAACAGCAACACTTTTGGCTATTTTAGATTTTACTGATCTGTGGTTCCAGCTAAATTTAT
>NW_015125603.1:0-482 GCF_001443285.1 Poecilia latipinna | reverse complement strand
GCAATTCGGGGTAGTGTCCTAAAAAGAAGAGAAACAGCAAACGAAACAAAGCAAACAAAAGAAAATCGTGCACCAAACCTAAAGGAGTACCACCACCCGGAAAGTCCACCACCAACACCACGAGCTGGCCATTCCTGTCAAAATAAAGGAGAGAGACATTCAAATTACAGACAATACAATTATGCAGTTCAGCCCACGATCAATCAAGCAGCAATAGTCCAAATTAAGAGTCCGTCCGGGGAGAAACCGATCCGCTGTAGCAGACGCCACTCAGAGCGGCAGTAGAAAGATAGTCCGAGCTGATCACCAATCAGCCCAAATCAGCCACACTGGACGAGTGGTAGGAGCCAGCTTTACGCCGACCAGGACGGCGGACATGAAGCCAGCAAACAGGACGGCAGGTAGGCAGTCGACAGATTATCCAGCTGACAGGCGGACCGCCAGTCAGGGACAACCAGAACAGCGGGCAAACAGCCGGCCAA
>NW_015125602.1:0-482 GCF_001443285.1 Poecilia latipinna | reverse complement strand
TTGGTGAATGTAGAGTTCATGAATTTATGAATATAATCATAGATATAAAATATCTTTGTCCCTTTGCATGTTTAATCTTTTTTATTGCTTTTATGAAACAATCATGATCAACAAGCTTTCTTTTTGACAAACAACATTTACAAAAAGAAGAAACCTTATGTGAAAACAGATTTCTTCAAAATAATGACAAATAAAAATATGCAAGACAAAATAGGTGATTGCATAAATATTCACCCCCCTTCAAGTCAGTACTTAGGAGATGAACCTTCAGTTGCCATCCCAGCATGGAGTCTGTGTGGATGGGTCTCAATCACGCTTGCACATACGGGCGCTGCAATTTTACTCTATTCTTCCTCACTGAACTGTTCAAGCTCTGCCAGGTTGCCTGGGGACCAGCTATGAACAGCTCTTTTCCAAGTCTAGCCACAAATTCTCTGTGGAATTGACGACTGGGCTTTGACTGGTCCACTCCAGGACATACA
>NW_015125601.1:0-482 GCF_001443285.1 Poecilia latipinna | reverse complement strand
TTGGTGGATATTGAAGGTACATTTATTGTGATACTTTAAGCACAACCGGTATCAATTAGATTTTGTGACCAATTTATCACCACTGTCCAAAAAGAAGCAATCATAGTTTGAGTATAGAAGCAGGCTTTTTAAATGACTAGTGACAGGACCAAAAACTGTTAAATTGCTAGAAATGTGTCTTTCCTGGAAAGTCTTTTTCTTAAGCTGCCATAGAAATTGTCTTTTATCAGTGAATATAAATTGGATAATTTGTTGTATAAATGCATACTTTTACATATTATTTACAATGATCATGCTTAGTCATGGTTCATCTTCAAAATGTATATTGATTTGTATTTACTAACAAGAAATGCATTGTCATCACTGATCTAACAAGATTGAGGAGGAACATGGGCAGGCATTTAACACATTTTCTTTCATGTCTTTACAAGTACACATGGATACCTTATATCAAACGTCATAATTTCAACATTTTGTCTTTC
>NW_015125600.1:0-482 GCF_001443285.1 Poecilia latipinna | reverse complement strand
GGAGTCCTTCATGAGGGCCCTCCTCCTGCATCGTGCTGTATAGAGGTCTGAAGTGGAGGGAAGGTGCTCCCCAGTCCTCTGTGCAGCCTTGACCACCCGCTGTAGAGCCGTCCTCTCAGCAGCAGTGCAGCTGCTGTGCCACACAGTGATGCAGGTGCAGAGAACGCTCTGCACCACACAGCAATAGAAGCTCTGTAGGACTGAGTTCCCAAGTCCAGTTCTCTGCAGCTTCCTGAGGAAGTAGAGATGCTGTGGGCCTTCCTGACTAGACAGGAGGTGTTGGTATTCCAGGTGAGGTCACTGGATATATGCACACCCAGATACTGGTAGCTGGAGACCACCTCCACATCTGCTCCTCCGATCTACAGGGACTGAAGAGGATCCTTGTCCCTTCTGAAATCCACCATCATCTCCTTGGTATTCATGTTGTTGCAGAGGTTATTTTCTCTGCACCACTGTACCAGGTGTTCCACCTCCTCTCT
>NW_015125599.1:0-483 GCF_001443285.1 Poecilia latipinna | reverse complement strand
CCTCTACTGCGCGTGCGGGACACTTTCAGGTCGTTTGCCCGTTCAGACTGCAGAACGCATCCAGATCGCATATGCAGTGTGAACGGCCCGGCAAAAAAAATCCGATTTGACAAAAAAATCGGAATTGGCTCACTTCAGGCTGCAGTGTGAACGCACCCTAAATTTTGTCCCACCCTCATCATGTCTTTGTCAAGCCAAAGCCTGCAGTTCATGTATAGACCCTTTTCACAGTGACGTCAGACAATGGCCGCCATAACTCAAACCTGGGTATCTTTACTTCCGGTGTGATTTTGCCTTGGGAACCAAGCTGAAAAATTCCCGCATTCTCATAATCTTAAGGATATAATAAAAGGTAAGTTTAATAATAACAGCATTTAAGTGTTAGATAGCTGTTATTAATTATTGTAAAATCACCATTCTCTAACTGTGTATAAAATAAACAGCCTCCGATCAAAGAGTAAACCACCTAGCAGCAGCTTTAGC
>NW_015125598.1:0-483 GCF_001443285.1 Poecilia latipinna | reverse complement strand
TTCTAAAGTGGATTTTCAGTTGAAGCAGGAGAAAATAACTAAAGGAAGACCAACACCGGAGCTGAAGGTTTTGCTTCGAGAGTTTGACGATTCTCAAACGGAGTAGAAAAGACATGCCGAGGATAGACTTGGCTTTGGATGAACGGATATTTTTGTGCAGAATTAGCGGTGCATACATTTCATTGATAAGTAAAGGTAAGACAGCAATAAGATGCTTTTGTTTAGTTTCTTTATGAAATGTGCCTTTTGTGGGCTACAGTTTATGTTTAAATAATTCAGTAAAGTAGAAGCAATACCTTATCTAACACAGCAATTATTTATTAATAAAACATTAAACCTAAAACGTACTACAACAGACTGAATGTTCTGTTCTGTGTGCAAAATTCTTGAATGTTTTTTGGTGTTAAATCTTAAAACATGATGTGGCATTGTTGTCAGTTGCTATGGCAACGAATCTGCGTAGCTTGGCGAATACAGATAACT
>NW_015125597.1:0-483 GCF_001443285.1 Poecilia latipinna | reverse complement strand
TAAATGCTAATATATTAACAGAGACCACAGATGCATAAATTAAACATTTATTGAGATGATCAATGCTGCTAAATTTGATTTAATGGTTTCAGCATGCATTAAAAGATTTTAAATTAACATTTAAATGTAAGATTTTAAGGAGCTAGTTTACTTTGTAAAAGTTCAAAGAACAATATTCATAGTGTTGAGAATGAGAATCTCAAGTAAAAGTTCAAAGAACAATATTCATAGTTAGATTGTTTTGTTACCATAGCAACAATCTGATGCTGTGAGTTTAATCTTTGAATTTACAAATGCAAATTAATAAACTGTGATTATAACTTATTGCTTTTTAGGCTGGCCAATTAAACTACATTCTCCCATATTTCACTAAATCTAATACAGAAGCTGTTAGAGGTGCTGATGTTTTTAGCAGCAAGAGGGGCCCCTAAGTCAAATTCTGCCCACAATAAGACAAAGCTATGTAAAGCAGTCAAACACCTG
>NW_015125596.1:0-483 GCF_001443285.1 Poecilia latipinna | reverse complement strand
TCTTCTAGAGGTGTCCCTCTGTCATCCAGAAGTGGTAGCAGTCTTTGGAAACAGAGAGTTTCTCAGCAATGGGCACGGCAACTTAGGGGAAAAAGATAAAAAATGAATTTTTTGATAGGCTTTTATTTTGAAATTACACATCAGATCTGGTTGCCACTTTCTGGTTCTGTTCTAGAGGTGTCCCTCTGTCATCCAGAAGTGGTAGCAGTCTTTGGAAACAGAGAGTTTCTCAGCAATGTGCACGGCAACTTAGGGGAAAAAGATAAAAATGTATTAGTTTTGTATTAGTTTCTCAGCATATATTATTTTCTGTTTGCAAATGCTGCGGCCGGATTTGAGTAGCTCTAACATGGACCGGATGTGCGCTTTTATTGTGAAAGCAGCACGTAAATGGGTGTACCATAATGTCTTGAGCGACCGCGCACTTGTATATTGTGTGCTGGGCCGGCTGGAGTCAGAGCCGGCTAGCTTTACCGCGGTGGC
>NW_015125595.1:0-483 GCF_001443285.1 Poecilia latipinna | reverse complement strand
CTGGGCAATAACTGTACTTTGGGCTTCATTCAAATTGTCAAGTTAAAACAGCAAGTGGTACACTTGTGAGTGCATTTACTATCTCCACCCAACTGGCACACACATCACAGAGAACCAAGCGCACCCATCCCTTTCACTCAGGCCCATCTGAAGTCTATCAGGTAACTTGGCACACCTGTGCTCACAATGATCTCTGCAGACAAAGAGCCTCAGCTTCAAGCTCCCACAAAGACATCACTGGTAGGAACTGGACATGATATCATTTAATCTGCATTCAGAGACCAAATCAGCCTTTGATTCAATGGGTTTGATGTGTTTGGAATGTAGTTTATTTGTTCCTTCATTCACTGTTAACTTCAAAGTAGATTAACATTACCTGGAAAACTAGTGAATGAGTTGATTGTGATCTGTAATTGATTTAGTTTCATTAGTTTGTAGGTTTCCAACCTGCTCTGTGACTCTCTGTGACTCTCTGACTACTTA
>NW_015125594.1:0-483 GCF_001443285.1 Poecilia latipinna | reverse complement strand
CAGTATTCAGCCACGCCCCTAACACCTCCCAAACTCCAGCGGACTGACTACTGACCAGCTCTCCGACTAACGGGTCCGAAAAGCCTCTAATTCCTGAGTATTACCACAGATACAAATGTAGAGGACATTTTGTTTAAGCTGGGCGCGAGAAAGATGCGTCTAAGCTCTAACTACCTTCAGATCCAGACGTTATGACCCGCTACAGTTCATGAATCAGACATCGGAGTAGCCCGCCGGTGCCCGACCTCATGAACCACATCTGTTAATGGTAGCTCTTTCTCTATTAATAACATGCACTCGTTACAGCTTAGATAATTTTAGAGACTCGGCATGAGTCCCAGGGTCATTTATCATAACTAAAGAAACGTCTGAAGCCCCTTGTTTACTAGGATCATGAACATTGGTTTTATGTTAATCTGAAGAATTAGTTTTTAAGTGACTCAATTAATTTAACTGTCCACAGCATCAAATTAGACTTTAATA
>NW_015125593.1:0-483 GCF_001443285.1 Poecilia latipinna | reverse complement strand
GGGGCTGGACGTACTTCCACTCTGGAGTTGCCCACGGTGAGAGGCGCCGGGCAGGAGTGGGCATACTTGTTGCCCCCCATCTTGGCGCCTGTACGTTGGGGTTTACCCCGGTGAACGAGAGGGTAGCCTCCCTCCGCCTACGGGTGGGGGGACGGGTTCTGACTGTTGTCTGTGCTTACGGGCCGAACAGCAGTTCAGATTACCCACCCTTCTTGGAGTCCTTAGAGGGGGTACTGGGGACTCCCTTGTTCTACTGGGGTGACTACTACTGGGCGACTTCAACGCTCACGTGGGCAATGACGGTGAGACCTGGAGGGGCGTGGTTGGGAGGAACGGCCCCCCCGATCTGAACTCGAGTGGTGTTCTGTTGTTGGACTTCTGTGCTCATCACGGATTGTCCATCACGAACACCATGTTCAGGCATAAGGGTGTCCATATGTGCACTTGGCACCAGGACACCCTAGGCCGCAGTTCAATGATCGA
>NW_015125592.1:0-483 GCF_001443285.1 Poecilia latipinna | reverse complement strand
TTTAAACTGAAAGTAAATGTGAGGGATATTATGACTGATGATGTCACAACTCACATGGTTTTTAGTTTCTTCTTTCAAAGCAGCAAAACCAGAAAGTAGATCTGAAATGAAATCAGAGGAAAAATATTAAAATCTTCATGAGGAAGAAGAGAAGAATTGATGAAAATAAAGGAATCATGAGGAGAAACGAGCCCAGAAACCAGAACAGCTGATTTATTCATTCTGCAGTAACTGGTCAGAATATAAATACAAACAGAAAATAATCAGAAAAATTTAACTAAACTGCAGTTCTTAACATCACCACATTACTGCAGCTGAAACCACACGTTGTTATAATCTAGATTATTAATATAGCTCCTATATAATCATTGATCATCATGTCAGTGAGGTGAGCAGAGTGAGGACAGTCTCTGGTTAAACCAGGATCAGCTGAGCAGGTTCTGCTGATCCAGGTTCAAACCCTGATTTCATTTCAATCATCAA
>NW_015125591.1:0-483 GCF_001443285.1 Poecilia latipinna | reverse complement strand
AAATAGATAAATAGTAAAGATAAAAACATCGAAGACATCAAAACCCTACTCTAACCCTAATTTAGCCATAAGCAACTCTAAACAGGTGGGTTTTAAGTTGAGATTTAAAGGCACCCAGTGTTTCAGCTGTTTTACAGTTTTCTGGAAGTTTGTTCCAAATTTCTGAATGCTGCTTCTCCTTGTTTTGTTCTGGTTCTGGGGATGCAGAGCAGACCAGAACCAGAAAATATGAGGGGTCTAGATGGTTGATACAGCAATAACAGATCTTTAAGGTATTGTGGTGCTAAGTTGTTCAGTGATTTATAAACTAACAACAGTATTTTAAAATCTATTCTTTGAGCTACAGGGAGCCAGTGTAGGGACTTTAAAACTGGTGTTATGTGCTCCATCTTCCTGGTTTTAGTGAAAACGCGAGCAGCAGCTTCTGGATCAGCTGCAGCTGTTTGATTGAATTGTTGGACACTGTTGCAGTAATCAATGACC
>NW_015125590.1:0-483 GCF_001443285.1 Poecilia latipinna | reverse complement strand
GAAGCAGGATGTAGTCTATTCATCACTGGGTCCATCCAGACCACCACCATGAAGCATCTGCTGCATGTAAACAGCCTCAACCTAGAGTGTGTAATTACACACTCCTGGCCTCCCATACAGCAGAAGACCAGAGAGGAGAATAATATCTGATCAAAAGGTTGAGACAAACAGACCTGCTGCTGTGAACAGGAACAACGAACGTTACGAACTGAAACAGTGTAACGATGAACAGAACAGGCAACTTATTATACAGCACTTTGGACAACCATATTCTCTAATGCTTTGTAAATAAACGAAACAATAATTATTCTGTCAGAACTCTGAGGACAGAATGGGTCATGGAGAACGTGGAAACATCACACAGGTAAAACTGAATAAATGAGCACGGAGATGACCAGGAATCTGCCGTCCAAATGTCCTCCACAGACATTCCTCCACGCAGAACTATGACGCCCACTTTCTGCATTTTTGTTACAAATGTGC
>NW_015125589.1:0-483 GCF_001443285.1 Poecilia latipinna | reverse complement strand
TATCTGCATCTGTAGCACCGCAAATGAGCAACGGCCACGCAGATCCTGATAAATAAATGACTGGTATTAATATTGTGTCATATAATGCGCGAGGTCTGCGTGTTGGACACAGTGGTGGTGGACAAATTACTGGAGACTTGTGATATACTTTGTGTGCAGGAGACATTCTTAGCTAAACAGGACCTGGAGAAGCTGAATTGCATACACAAAGACTTTTACGGCGCTGGTGAATCCACTACCGAACCTTAGCACCAGAATAATTCGGGGAAGGATAGCCGGTGGTGTTGCAATATTATGGCACAAAAAATATGATCAACTGGTTGATGTGATTAGACTGGATGTGGATTGGGCCATAGGGCTGAAATTTACTTGTGGAGACAAACATTTCATTGTTTTAAACATATATACACCTTATGAATGTCCTCGAAATGAAGACGAATTTCTTAATAGACTGTCTTTTATTATGTCTTTTATGCAAGATAA
>NW_015125588.1:0-483 GCF_001443285.1 Poecilia latipinna | reverse complement strand
GCTCAAATTCGCCGTCTCAAATTCAGCGTCTAAAAATTCGCTGTACAAAAATGGCAAGGTTACTTCAGGTCACAGACATTAGCAATCGTTGTCAGATTTCAACACCCAGCCAATCACATGACGCAGGTGTCATAGTGAAGAAATACCAGCATCACCGAGGCTAGCGACCATGGAGGCGAATGCAAACCCAACCCCAACGGTGAGTCTATGCTTTCATATTTCTGTAGTATATTTTATTTTGCGCATGAGGTTTGATA
The DNA here is from genome assembly GCF_001443285.1 of Poecilia latipinna. Classification (NCBI taxonomy): domain Eukaryota; kingdom Metazoa; phylum Chordata; class Actinopteri; order Cyprinodontiformes; family Poeciliidae; genus Poecilia; species Poecilia latipinna. The sequence goes on along the minus strand of NW_015125588.1, from coordinate 226 downwards.
CATTATCTTAAAACTTGATTTAAAACACGGGTTTGGGCCGTTGTTAATCTTACACCATGTAATGCTAGCATATTAGTTCTCGCTACCTCCTAGAGACCCCAGTCCCTCCCCCCTTCTCCTTCTCTTGGATGTCCCACACCCAATGTTCCCGTGTTTTATTTCAAAAAGAAATACCACTTGCGCCAAGTCTAGAATCTTTTAAGATAACTGATGGATGGCGACTTTC
>NW_015125587.1:0-483 GCF_001443285.1 Poecilia latipinna | reverse complement strand
ACATGTGTACCAAGTTTCATAATTCTAGGTTAAAGCATGGCTTGGGGCTGATCATTTAAAAATTTCTAGGGGGCGCTGTAGAGAAATTAGGCCACGCCCATCAACGACAGTTATGGATTCCTTTTCGGGGATGAATAAGGATGCATCCTAGTGAGTTTGGTGCAGCTGGGCTGAAACATGTGGAATCTAGAGCCAAACGTATGGCGGCGGCGTTCCCTCTGCTTCGCCGCGCTGCCACGGCCACGCCCACCACTGAAAACTCTTGGCGCTTTAAAGCAAGTGAGACCAACATGTTATCTGTCATCCAACACAGAATCATCTTGATTAGGTCAAGAGAGCCATAGATGGAGCTTTACAAGTCAAAAAAATGCACTTCCTGTTCTGAGGGGGCGGGGCTTAGATGACGTCAGACTATGACGATATAGGATGGTCGGGCATCCCACCAGGATCAGTCATGTCAAGTTTGGTGCCAATTGACCTTTT
>NW_015125586.1:0-483 GCF_001443285.1 Poecilia latipinna | reverse complement strand
CCAGCATTAATTAGCTAGCATTAAAAAAAAAAAAAAAACATTAATCAGCTAGCCATTTAGAAAACATAATAAATCAGTTAGCCAAACAGAACCAGCTTTAATTAGCTACCCAATCAGAAAACATAATAAATCAGTTAGCCAAACAGAACCAGCATTAATCAGCTAGCCAATCATTGCCAGCAGTAAGTTAGCCAACCATAACCAGCATTAATCAGCTAGCCAAGCAGAAAACATAATAAATCAGTTAGCCAAACAGAACCAGCATTAAACAGCCAGCCAATCTGAAGGAAAAATTAATGAGCTAGCTAATCACAGCTAGATATAATCAGCTAGCCAATCAGAGCGAAAATTAATCACCTAGCTCATCAAAAAAAGCATTAAATAGCTATCCAATCTGAGCCATCAATAAGCTAGTCAATCAGAACCAGCATTAATCAGATAGCCAATCAGAAAAAGGAATTTATTAGTTAGTCAATCAGAGCA
>NW_015125585.1:0-483 GCF_001443285.1 Poecilia latipinna | reverse complement strand
AGAATGGAGTGAGGAAACGAGAAAGAAGGAAATATTGATTTGTTCAGATTCAAGTAGTGCATTAATAAGTATTTTAGAACAGAATTCAGAAACAAGACAAGATATCATATTGAATATTAATCAATTTTTAGAATTAAAAAATATGGATCCCGGGTTAAGTTAATTTGGATTCCTGCTCATATTGGAATAGTAGGAAATGAGTAGGCGGATAAATTTGCTAAGAGTGCAGCAAAAAGGGATAATGTTGAGGTTAATATCAAAATAAGCAAAAATGAGGTCAAAAGTATAAGTAAATTATATATTAAAAAGAAATGGCAGGAATTATGGGATAGAGAAGAAAAGGCAAGATTTTACTATAGCGTTCAAAGAAAAGTAGGGGAATGTAGGGAAGGTAATAGGAATAGAAAAGAAGAGGATATTATATCCAGATTAAGGTTTGGGCATACGGGGCTAAATAGTACTTTGAAAATAATTAATAAACAT
>NW_015125584.1:0-483 GCF_001443285.1 Poecilia latipinna | reverse complement strand
CATCGGGCGGAGGAGCAGCAGGAGGTTTCGTTAAATTCAACTGTAACCAAACGGGATCCGTTCATAATAAGTTTGGTTTGTGATGTTCCAAAAGCACCATTGTGGTCAGTGTGATAATTTGACTCCTATACGAGTAACTATCCAGAGATCATCAGCATCAGCCGGTGTTTGGAAAAAAAAACAAAAAAAAAGTCATACCCGACTTTGTACAACGAACTTTTCTCCCTGCTCACGAAGAATGATCTGTTTATTGCTCTTTTAATTCTGCATAATAGACTTAGTAAAAGCAGGAGAAGGGGAGTGTGTGTGTGTGTGTGGGGGGGGCCCATACTTGCCGTGAAAATAGCTGATAAAGCCTCCAAGTAGTTGTGAAGGGTTTTTGCGCTTACGTCACTATGACGTCACCGCGACTAGTCGACATCGACTCGACTATTATCATGATGTAGTCGACCTTAAAAAATATGTAGTCGTTCAACCCCTACT
>NW_015125583.1:0-483 GCF_001443285.1 Poecilia latipinna | reverse complement strand
TGTTAATTAAGCACTTGTTTAGTCAAATTTAAAGATAGGTGTGTCAGTTTCCCTAAAGAAATAGTGTTTGATAAAGAGTTGCTCCCACAATCGCAACGTATCTGTGACGTCACGTGTTTGCCCGGGAGACAGCAGTATGGCGTCTTGTCTGGATCTTATCATAACAAGGTAAGTTCCCCAAAGCTATTAAAACATGCTCTTTATGTTCTCTCTTTAATGTATTTATGTAATGTAATGGTAATGTATTGTCTCAATGTTTGTAACTCCCTGGCGAACATTATACCACAATGTATGCTGCGTTTATACGGTTATGTATTCTGTATCTCAATAAAGATCTATTAAAAAACAAACAAAAAAACAAGGTAAGTTCCATGTTAAGACCATCATGTTTTTGATTTTGATTATTTTTTATGAATGCATAACTTTCTGTTTGCACAAGAGTATCAACTTACGCTTAACGTAGGTTTATTTGTTTGGATATCG
>NW_015125582.1:0-483 GCF_001443285.1 Poecilia latipinna | reverse complement strand
TCAAAGGACAAATATATTTCATTAAGTTTTAACAAATTCTACCGCGATAATTATGTGAAATTAAATTAATTATATCCCGACTTCAGAAGATTTGCCTTTAGCTTTTCTGGGCTTTTTGGTTAGTTTCTCATATTGAGGTCATCAAACCAAATTTCAGATCTACCATGACTGACCGACACCTGCTGGCCTCAGGTTTGCAATCAGCTTCTGACTGAGAAACCAGTAACCTGCTCCAATTGTCAGAATCTCAATTGAGGAAGAAACTGCGTTAGGTTTTCTGTCACTTTATTATTTCTGCTATAACTGATGCATATTTGCATTCAAAATAAGTCAATAGAGTTTAATTTGTAATTTTTATGTCTTTGTGTCATTAGGTAGATCTCAGGCGGCTGGTGAGAGAAAAAGTAGATCTTGCTCTCAAAACGTTTGGGCACCCCTGCTCTAGACATCCGGATACCTTTTTGAATGGGGCCTTTGCCATAC
>NW_015125581.1:0-484 GCF_001443285.1 Poecilia latipinna | reverse complement strand
TCTTTACCTGGAGCACTATTCCTAGTTCTATCCAAAGCTCTTTTCAGCTCTCCAATAGAGAAAGGATATGTTAGAGATTTTTCGGTATTATCATTTTGTTATTACTTTAGTTCATATTCAGTCTATAGATTATTGTGATTTTCTGTTTAAAGTGTTCTCTTCCTTATGTGTGTATAAACTGACCTGGAGGTCACGACTGTCTGTTCATCTTCATGTGAAACAGTTAACTCTGTGGTCTCGGACCTTAATTCTTCTCAACCAGAATACCTCCTAACTGCCTGTGAGCAGTCGTATTTTGTCTCTTGTTTATCCTCCCTCTTGTTAACAGCTTGACCGAGATTTGAACTGGGCTCAGACCGTAGATCAGATATCACACCTGGAACTGGGTTGCTAGTTGTTTGGGTTAGAAGTTTTACGACCTCTGTTGTTTTTCTTGACTGCCCCCTTGACTGTTTTTCTTTGACAATAAAACAGGGGCTCACGC
>NW_015125580.1:0-484 GCF_001443285.1 Poecilia latipinna | reverse complement strand
ATATGCTTCTTTGAACCTTTATGCTAGGTTTCACTTCTTCAAATATTTATGGTTGTGTACTAATTTCTGCTTCAGCTAATTTCTGCTGTTTGCTAGGTTTCACTGTTCAACTAATTCAATTTCTTTGGCCATCTTCCACTTCTTAAGCTTATCTCTACATTTTCTTCAATTGCTGCTGCAGTCATTCTGCAAATATGCTTCTTTGAACCTTTATGCTAAGTTTCACTTCTTCATCTAATTTCTGCTGTTTGCTGCATTTCACTGTTCAACTATTTTAACTAGTTTAATTTCACTGTTTCAACTATTTCATTTCAATTTCTTCTGCCTTCTCCGACTTCTTACGCTTTTCTCTACATTTTCTTCATTTGCTGCTGAAGTCATTCTGCAAATATGCATTCTCACGGCTGTTTCGCTAGGAACAGCTATTTTTCTAGTTATTATAACATCTTCTTCCATTACCGTTAATGCGGCTCGTACCGCTGCA
>NW_015125579.1:0-484 GCF_001443285.1 Poecilia latipinna | reverse complement strand
TGTCATGTGGGTTCAATGCGGTCAGCCCACATGGGTTTCCCATGTTGAGCCCATGATAATGAAACTGCATGGGCCCCACATAGTGTTGCCCATTTCTGCCCCATCCCCAGTTAGCCCACATAAAAAAGGAATGGGGCCTACATACGCATGCCCAGGTCCAACCCATGTACGGTCAGCCCATACTTATCTCATGTGCGTTCAATGTGGTCAGCCCACATGGGCTTCCCATGTTGGGCCCATGATACTGAAACTACATGGGCCCCACATAGTGTTGCCCATTTTTGCCCCATCCCCAGTTAGCCCACATAAAAATGGAATGGGGCCTACATATGTATGCCCAGGCCCAACCCATGTACAGTCAGCCCGTGCTTATGTCATGTGGGTTCAATGCAGTCAGCCCATATGGGTCCCACATAGTGTTGCCCATTTCTGCCCAATCCCCAGTTAGCCCACATAAAAAAGGATTAGGGTCTACATTTTCCTG
>NW_015125578.1:0-484 GCF_001443285.1 Poecilia latipinna | reverse complement strand
AAAATAAAGAAAACAAAACCCCAAAAGTATTAACAGAAAGTTGGACCTGGTGAGCCGGTCAAACAGAACAAAACGGTACAGCAGGGGGCCAACCCTATACAGGGCCGTCGAAGCCCCTACTAGTACCGGACTAAAGCAAAAAGAACCTAATGCAAAAGAAAGATCGAAAACAGGACAACCGGTCCCACCAGGCCAAACACACAACGGAAAAAACAAACAAAGGCTAACAGAAATACCACATGGCAGGCTGGAAGCCTCGGCTGCGGCCCACAGCGGCTGGTTCAGCGCACACCGCGCCTGGTGGTGGTGGAGCGAGCGGAAAGGCGGAGCCCAGGCGGGAATGGAGGGGAGGCCCCTACATGCCGAAAGCCAGCCTATTTATAGGCGGACCAACAGCACCACAAATTAACGTAATTAAATGACCAAAAAGAAATTATCCAAACTCCAAAATATATTTACAAAAGGTCATTTAATCAAGGTCTAT
>NW_015125577.1:0-484 GCF_001443285.1 Poecilia latipinna | reverse complement strand
CCAACCTTAATTTAGCTACCAAACAAAAAAAAAAAACATTAATCAGCTAGCTCATCAGAAAAAGTATTAATCAGCTAAACAATCATTGCCAGCAATTAGCTAGCCAAACAGAACCAGCATTAATCATCTAGCCAATCAAAAAAAAAAACAATCATCTTGCTCATCAGAAAAAGTATTAATCAGCTAACCAATCATTGCCAGCAATTAGCTAGCCAAACAGATCCAGCATTAAACAGCTATCCAATCTGAGGGAGAATTAGTCAGCTAGCTAATCACAGCTAGATTTTATCAGCTAGCCAATCAGAGCAAAAATTAATCAGCTAGCTCATCAGAAAAAGCATTAAATAGCTATCCAATCTGAGCCAGCAATAAGCTAGCCAAACAGAACCAGCATTAAACAGCTACCCAATCTGAGGGAGAATTAATCAGCTAGCTAATCACAGCTAGATTTTATCAGCTAGCCAATCGGAGCGAAAATAAATCA
>NW_015125576.1:0-484 GCF_001443285.1 Poecilia latipinna | reverse complement strand
AGCAAAGCCGTCACCGCAGCCCTGAGCCGCCGGAGGTCCCGGCCCCTGGGCAAAGCCGTCACCGCAGCCCTGAGCCGCCGGAGGTCCCGGCCCCTGGGTCCCGCCTGCAGCTGCCTCCGGTCCCCGCACCGAGGCAGCGTCTGTCCCCGCTGCCTCCGGTCCCCGCACCGCGGCGGCGTTTGTTTCCGCCCCCAGAGTTTCCCCGAGTCTGCTCCGTGCGAGCCCCCAGAGTTTCCCGAGTCTGCTCCGTGCGGGCAGTTCCCCGCTCCAGCGTTCCCCGAGCTTCCAGAGTTCCCTTTGGCTCCGCCCCCTGAGTTTGCGGGCGACCCCGACCCCCCAGAGTTTCCAGAGCCCTCTGCCGGCCGTCCTGCCGGCGCTCCAGAGCCCTCTGCCGGCCCTCCTGCCGGCGCTCCAGAGCCCTCTGCCGGCGGTCCTGCCGGCGCTCCAGAGCCCTCTGCCGGCCGTCCTGCCGGCGCTCCAGAGC
>NW_015125575.1:0-484 GCF_001443285.1 Poecilia latipinna | reverse complement strand
CTCAGTAGTTCTTCAGAGAAAGGCAGACTAGAGGCCTGTCAGTGTCTGTTGTATTTCATTATCTCTCTGCTTAAACCGCGACTCCGTGCTGAAGCAGAAACGATATTTCAACGTTTTCTGTCATCTGACAAGTAGCAAGTCTACTCCACTTCATTCACCAAAAACGTTTTTTTTTTTTTTAATTCACCAAAAACTGTTCTGTAATCTGAAACGTTCGCTACGTTGAGCTCCAGTTAGCCGCCTTACCTCACTGTGCGAGAGGCAATTGCGTCATGCGTCACGGGCAAAAGGTCAAAGTAACAAGGTGAGGGGGTGGGGGCTTATTATGTTGTACAAAAAATACCCAACAAAAAACAAACAAACAAACAAACAATTACAAATAATTTTAGTACATGTTATTATGTGTCAGAAGAGGGCTTAGAAAATAATAATAATACCAAAAAAAATAAAAAAAATTGACCAAAAGGGCACTTGGGGGCAAGGA
>NW_015125574.1:0-484 GCF_001443285.1 Poecilia latipinna | reverse complement strand
GCATAAAATTCTAGGACAGGATCTATCTCATTACATGTTCACTTACCTAGAATATGTTAAATACAACAAATATTTACTTAAAGTGTGATCTATTTGATAAAATGTGTCACCTTTTTTGTTTAATTACACATTAAATGTTTAAAGATGGGCTCTTTCATCTGGTTTGTGTCATGATGTGGCGGTGGACGTACTTTATGAAGATGTTATTTTAATGAACAAAATAAACGAACTAAATCCAAAATCCAGGGAAAACAAGGAAATCCAAAACACAATGAAACAGGAGACAAGAGGGATAACAACGGTAACAACTGGCAACGTGGTGAGCAGACTAACAAGTTGGACTGGCGAGTTGTGACTGAAAAAGAGGAGCTTTTTCAGTCGTAGCAGTGGGACAATGGCCTAAATGAGAAGAGTGATAGCGAGTAAGAGTGAGTAATTTGGCACAGGAGCTGGCTGAGGGCTGGGGAGAAGGTGGCACAGGGAA
>NW_015125573.1:0-484 GCF_001443285.1 Poecilia latipinna | reverse complement strand
GGCCCCGTTTACACGACAACGATTTCGGGGGAAAACGGAAGAGTTTTGTTGCGTTTGTAGTGCGCATTTACACGAAACCACCGAATGTTTTCTCTGACAACGGCACAGATTGAAAACGGGTTCCAGAGTGCGATGTTTCTGAAACGTACCGTTTTCCGTTGTCGTGTAAACCGAGAAAACGGATCTTTTCTTCCAGAGAATCCCCAGCTCATGCATAGTATGACGCAAAACATAGCTGCTTCCTACAATCCACAGAAGAAGAAGAAACTACTCACAATGCTGGTGTTACTACAATTCGTGTTTCCCCATCAGATACGGTTCCCTCAGCGTCTCTTCACCGCTCCGCACCGCCCAGGTGGCAAAATACACGGCTGCTTGTTCAGCCTCTAGAACTACGGACCAGCCCCGGCTCCAGACGAGTTTAACAGGGGGGGCATCGACTTATTTTGGGGGGGGCAAAATGAGTCTACGTAGCTGAACATAG
>NW_015125572.1:0-484 GCF_001443285.1 Poecilia latipinna | reverse complement strand
CTGAGCAGCTGTTGTTGATGTCTGAGCAGCTGTGGTTGATGTCTGAGCAGCTGTGCTTGTTGTTGGAGCAGCTGTGGTTGTTGTTGGAGATCCTGTGGTTGTTGTTGGAGCAGCTGTGGTTGTTGTTGGAACCGCTGTGTGTGTTGTCGGAGCAGCTGTGGTTGATATCTGAGCAGCTGTGGTTGTTGTTGGAGCCGCTGTGGTTGAAGTCTGAGAAGCTGTGGTTGTTTTTGGAGCAGCTGTTGTTGTTCATGGAGCATCTCTGGTTGTGGTCGATGCAGCTGTGGTTGTAGTTGAAGCTGCTGTGGTTGTTGATGAAGCAGCTGTCGTTGTAGTTGGAGCAGCTGTTGTTGTTGATGGAGCCTCTGTGGTTGTTGATGGAGCCTCTGTGGTTGTTGATGGAGCCTCTGTGGTTGTGGTCGCTGCAGCTTTGGTTGTAGTTGGAGCAGCTGTGGTTGTAGTTGAAGCAGCTGTTGTTGTTGAT
>NW_015125571.1:0-484 GCF_001443285.1 Poecilia latipinna | reverse complement strand
GTTTGGCTCCTCTGCTATTTATGCCGATGCCCTTCTGTGCCGTGCTCATGTATTTATCCATGTGTCCGCTTATCTTAGCAGCTATGATGCCTGATATGAGCTTCCATGTTGTAGAGAGACAGGTTATTGGTCGATAGTTGGATGGGACTGAACCCTTTGAGGGATCCTTCTGGATCAGGATTGTGCGCCCCTCAGTTAACCATTCAGGGTGAGTCCCATTTTGTAGCAGCTGGTTCAGTTGAGCTGCCAGTCGCTCGTGGAGGGCAGTGAGTTTGTTCAGGGAGGTTACTGTGGTCCTCTCGTAGAGAGGTTAGCCACTGTGCCATATATATATATATATATATATATATATATATATATATATATATATATATATATATATATATATATATATATATATATATATATATATATATATTAGAGGTGTGCCGATCGATCGGTCACCGATCATAATCGGGCCGATTTCGGTGAAAAAGTGTATGAT
>NW_015125570.1:0-484 GCF_001443285.1 Poecilia latipinna | reverse complement strand
CCTTTGTTGGAATATTGTGTTTTGGAAACGAGAAGGCCGCGACAGAACCGAATCACACCTGTTATAGAGAGCAACTTTCCACTGGAAAGTGTCGTAAGATGCCCTTGTGGAGCTCAGGTAACTGTTGTGTTGTTCGTGGCTGTTCTCTAATAATGAGACCACATTTAGTTTGTGGCTGCAGCAAGTTCAAATTAACCCACATCTGCATCTGAAGCAACTGAGTCAGTGAAGTAGCTACATATGCTAGTGCGGGTAGCTACATATGCTCGTGCGACTTGAAGGAATACGGCCATTTCTTCAAGTTGTCATCCTTCCCCGCAATAGCTGTAGGTTGCGGTAAACCGATATTGTCACATTTAAGCTTTGATCGTTGGTGTTCCCACATATTTTATAGCCTAAAAGCTCTGACCAAAGCTGGTTAGCGTTAGGGTAACATGTAAGCAAATGCTAGTTCCGGCTTGCAGCGGAAGTCGCGCCCATAATT
>NW_015125569.1:0-484 GCF_001443285.1 Poecilia latipinna | reverse complement strand
ATGTTTAAGATAACAGATTTAAGTCAGTCTTACTCAAATCATTTAGTTTACTTCAAAAATGGTAAATAAACTTATATAGCGCTTTTCCAGTTATTTTGACGACTGAAAGCACTTTACACTAGAGTCACATTCACACATTTATTTTTAATGTGCAGATCAGTAGGCAACTTGGGGTTAAGTGCCCAGGGGTACATTGACATGTGGCAGGAGGAAGCTGGAATCAAACCTACAACCTTCCAATCACAAGACGATGATTCTACCCACAGAGCCACGGTCGCCTACCAGGGAATCTGGCCCTGGTAGGCCTGAGTCATGGTGTCAGACGAAGGATACAAATATGGTATTGAACTTAATTATTTCAAGTAAAGTAAAAGTAAAAAGGTCATTTAAGGAAAATATTTGTAACTTTTAAGTTAGAGTGTATTTAGAGGACACTGTAAAAAGAGTGCAAACTAAGAAAGTTTACAAATATTTTTCCAACCCA
>NW_015125568.1:0-484 GCF_001443285.1 Poecilia latipinna | reverse complement strand
GGTAGTAGACTATGTGCGCGAGCTGGTAGTAGTGTATGTGCGCGAGCTGGTAGTAGTGTATGCGCGCGAGAAAGTTAACGTTTGTGTGTATGTGCGCGAGCTGGTAGTGTATGTGAGCGAGAAAGTTAACGTTTGTGAATGTGCGAGCTGTTAGTACAGTGTATGTGAGCGAGCTGATAGTAGTGTGTGTGAGCGAGAAAGTTAACGTTTGTGAATGTGCGAGCTGTTAGTACAGTGTATGTGCGCGAGCTGGTAGTGTATGTGAGCGAGAAAGTTAACGTTTGTGAATATGCGAGCTGGTAGTAGTGTATGTGCGCGAGCTGGTAGTAGTGTATGCGCGCGAGAAAGTTAACGTTTGTGTGTATGTGCGCGAACTGGTAGTAGTGTATGTGCGCGAGCTGGTAGTAGTGTATGTGCGCGAGCTGGTAGTAGACTATGTGCGCGAGCTGGTAGTAGTGTATGTGCGCGAGCTGGTAGTAGTGTA
>NW_015125567.1:0-484 GCF_001443285.1 Poecilia latipinna | reverse complement strand
CAGAACCAGAAAGTGGCAACCAGTTCTGATGTGTCATTTCAAAATAAAAGCCTATCAAAATAGTCATTTTTATCTTTTTCCCCTAAGTTGCCGTGCCCATTGCTGAGAAACTCTCTGTTTCCAAAGACTGCTACCACTTCTGGGTGACAGAGGGACACCTCTAGAACAAGAAACTCTCTTTTTTCAATTGTGACATCCCAAATTTATGATTTAGTTTAATTCCCCTAAAAGCATCTCTCATATTTCTGTAACTATAATTAGTTAACACCAGTTACACACTTTCATTCTAAAATTCAATGATAATGACACATTATTTGACACAATATTTTATTGCTCTGTTTGTACAGAAAATTCACATTGAAAAAGCACACCTAAATATCGGTCAGCCGATCAATAAATTAGAATAGTTATCTTGGAGACCCTCCACCGCTTTCAGCTATCAGCCTGGACAAGAAATTATATTTGGATTAAAGAAATCTAATAC
>NW_015125566.1:0-484 GCF_001443285.1 Poecilia latipinna | reverse complement strand
AAATTAGCCTGATAGCGACCTGGACCGGTCCAGTTCAACAGCCAGACATTTATGCTAGGCTCTCTGTGTGAAACTGAGTTTAACTGTAAATGAGTTGATTCTCATGGTGGTTCTGTATATTTCTGAGGTATTTTGGCTTCAAAACGCCGAGTTTGATAAGGTTTGATAATAATTAAAACTTCTCAGTGTCTGACATCGTCTAGCTAAATGTTTCTACTTCAGGCTACATGGATGAGCTGCTCTGTGCTGTAGTTGGGATTTGCTGTTTGCTGCTGAGCAGAAGCATTTTGTGGCTAAAACAAACATTCTTACATCAACTTCTAAGTTATGTGAAACTTCTGTTGAAATCATTTGAAGGCTCAGAATCCGTCCAGTACCGGTACCGGTCCACATTCTCAGAGGAGAAAGACTCACCTGGTATAAATTACATTTTTAGCTATTGGAGTAACGCTTAAGAGAAATTTATTTAATCAAAAAATGTCAT
>NW_015125565.1:0-484 GCF_001443285.1 Poecilia latipinna | reverse complement strand
CGCGTGGTGGAACATATAACGGCGGAAAACAGACAATCAGTAATAGATCAACCCGCACACAAACACAGAGAAGCGTACACAACAGAGAAACACAGACGACATCGTAGTTCAGCCAAGAAAAGACAGGAAAGAAAATGTCAGGCGCCGGCTCAAAAAAACATATGATGCATTTTATAATCTTCCAACTTCACTTTTACAAATCTCTTTTATTCTCATTTCAACTTATCAGTCCTTCAAGGTGATTCAACCTGTACCAAATTAAATAACTTGTCTCAGGTGATTCAACCTGCTTCAGTCCTTTTACTCCTGGCAACTCAATTCAGAGTCCCAGAGTAGGGTGATTCAACCCGCTTCAGTCCTTTTACTCCTGGAGTAGGGCGATTCAACCCGCTTCAGTCCTTTTACTCCTGGCAACTCCATTCAGAGTCCCAGAGTAGGGTGATTCAACCCGCTTTAGTCCTTTTACTCCTGGCAACTCAATTCA
>NW_015125564.1:0-484 GCF_001443285.1 Poecilia latipinna | reverse complement strand
AATGTTACCATCTAGCTCTCAATTATACCATGATAAAAAAAAAAAAATATATATATATATATATATATAAAATAAAAAAATTCCCCTCTCACCCTCCGTGGGTGGTCTCTTTCATCCTCTGAGCTCGGGTCCTCTACCAGAGGCCTGGGAGCTTGAGGGTTCTGCGCAGTATCTTGGCTGTGCCTAGAACTGCACATTTCTGGACTGAGATGTCTGATGTTGTTCCTGGGATCTGTTTGAGCCACTGCTCCAGTTTGGGGGTGACTGCCCCGAGGGCCCCGATGACCACAGGCACCACTGTGGTCTTCACCTTCCAGGCCTTCTCCAGTTCCTCTCTGAGGCCCTGGTATTTCTCCAGTTTCTCATGCTCCTTTTTCCTGATGTTGTGGTCACTTGGTATTGCTACATCCACCACAACGGCTTTCCTCTGTTCTTTATCCACCACCACAATGTCCGGTTGGTTCGCCATTACCATCTTGTCTGT
>NW_015125563.1:0-485 GCF_001443285.1 Poecilia latipinna | reverse complement strand
CCCATAAAAACACCTAGATGTTAAATACTTAGAGCTGAAATTTATTTAACCAGTATCAATTAAAACTCATTTCATTCTGTTTTGCTTTCATGGCTGTGCTACAATCCGCAGAGGTCTCCTGCTATCCCTAGAAAAATAACACCCTGGACGGTTGCCCATATTGCCCATGTCAGAAACCACAACTGAAACATCGCAATTAACGGTAAATAACGTTCAACTATGAACACTGTCCAACGGCGCAACAAGAAACCAAGCAGAAGAAGCACCGTGACTGTTCTCGCCCTCCCTCCCACTGCGATGTTTGCCACCATGACAGGAGACGAAATCAATCAATGAGCATGCTCTGTGTTCATTCAACTTTTACTTATTCGGCGATTAAATAAACGTGTGTATGTGTTAGCTACTGCAGTGTACACAAGAACAAAGAACGGCTCCCAGTGAGGCTTCAGTCCTTAGGACTTAGTAAAGATCCGTCCAGAAGAATC
>NW_015125562.1:0-485 GCF_001443285.1 Poecilia latipinna | reverse complement strand
ACGTAAAATGTACATAAATCCTTAGCTTTCATTCAATATAAAAACAACCCAAATCTACATGTACACCCACAGTCAAATGAGTGTTGAATCAACATTGATTCCTAACTTATTCAGTGTAGAATCAACACAAATATGCATGCAGATCCATGTTCAGATGATGGTTGAATGAATGTTGATTCCTAACTGATTCAATGTAGAATCAACACAAATATGCATGCAGATCCACGTTCAGCTGATGGTTGAATGAACGTTGATTCCTAACTGATTCAATGTAGAATCAACACAGATATGCAAGCAGATCGGCAGTCAAATGAGTGTTGAATCAACATTGATTCAATGTAGAATCAACACAAATATGCATGCAGATCCACAGTCAAATGAGTGTTGAATCAGCATTAATTCAATGTAGAATCAACACAAATCTGCATGCAGATCCACGTTCAGATGATGGTTGAATCACCATTGATTCCTAACTTATTCAATGT
>NW_015125561.1:0-485 GCF_001443285.1 Poecilia latipinna | reverse complement strand
TGTGGCCTGTAAAGATGGCACCGAGCGAGCTGAACGGCCAACAGCGTCTGACGCAGTGACGTTGGTTCCAAGGCTCTATAGAGCTTTGGAACCTACGTCATTGCATGTGACGTTTACGTCGCTCGGCGCCATCTTTGTTGGCCACAGACCAAAACAAACTAGTCAGAACACCGGTGTTTACATTGTGTTACCGACCGCAGTGAAGTTGTTTTCAAGTTGGATACTGGATATTCGCGCTCTGCGGAGTAAGGGACGTTCAGCTCAAGGTTGATCCGATTTATGAACGCTAATTTCGGCCAGCTGTTCTTTACTGGTCCCTCCTCAAGCGCTCGGAGTTTCACATAGGGACCGTCAATTTCCGAACACTCCTGTAAATAAATGCCTTGTCTTGTGACCAACTGATACAAAAATGTGGTCATTCATGTTATCACAAGAGGCCCACTATACTCTATTAAAATTTTAAGTCATCCATCCATCCATTTTCT
>NW_015125560.1:0-485 GCF_001443285.1 Poecilia latipinna | reverse complement strand
CACCCCTTCCCCTCCTCTTCTCCTCATCAGAGCTCTGGGCGAGAGCATTTTATTAGTGAGTGGGTGTTATCACATTTTAAATTAACCACTGTAAAGGATAGTGGGTGATGATTCACTTCTATACATTTTCTTACTTGTTCATAAAAATTCCGACTGACTGTTTGTGTGTGATATATTGACACAAAAACATCTACAACTTACTACAAGGAGTGGAGTGGTCCACCCCTGCTATTTACATGAGTGGGATGTCCCAAACACACAGCCACTTCGCTGTTGGCTTGTTGGCAAAAGATGTTAATTCAATGTTGAATTGCCATCATGTGCAATCTGGGTACAGAACGGAATCACAACTCAGTGTTGTCAACACATAGTGCTTAAGTTAAAACGTGATTAACCCTCACCTAAAAGGGGTTGTGGTGTGGTGGCGCAGGGGTTAAGCACAAACCACAATCAAGGACTCAGTCCTCAACACAGCTGTCACAGGT
>NW_015125559.1:0-485 GCF_001443285.1 Poecilia latipinna | reverse complement strand
TTTCTACCCACATGACTACAGCACCAACCTGTAGTGGCAGCTGATGAACAGGACTGCTCACGAGGAGAACGAGGTGAACTGCTATGTGTGTGCGCAGCTACCAATCGCCACACACAACTCAGGTCTGCACCCAGAGAGCATCACTGATGACAAACAGATGTGTCTCTATGGCCTGAGCACACAACCACGACTCAGCGTCCCCGTTAAAAGAAGAAAATGCAAATGATGCCACAAAAGGACTTTTTGGATCTATGAACTGTTCATTTGAGGATGACGTACTTCCGTTTCCACAAGCCACATGGAAAATACCAGAGACCATTTCGTTAACAGGAGCTAAACCAGGATCTCTGAGGAGCTGTGTTTACAACAACAGACACGTTTCTCTTGGGATGCCACCTTGGAACTTGTGTAACAAAGTTTACATCTACTGCGTCACGACACCGGATTACATCAACTGCATTGCCTGCAGGGGTCAGAGGGCGACC
>NW_015125557.1:0-485 GCF_001443285.1 Poecilia latipinna | reverse complement strand
ATACCTCTTGATCTTTTACATCAGTTTGCATTTTGTCACATTACTGCCCAAAAGTTCAATGTTTTTTTTTATTGAGTTTTGTTTGACAGAAAATTGACCTATAATTTTAAAGATGAAGGAAAATGATACAAGGCTTTAAAATATCCTTCTACAAATCAAAATCTGAGAGTTGCAGCAAACATAGGTATCCACACCCCTTTACTCCAATATCCCTAAATATAATCCAGTGCAACTAATTGCTACAGAAGTCACCCAGTTAGTGGATAGAGTTCACCTCTGTTACTTAATCTGTTCTTTGAAAGCCCAGAGGTTTCTTTGAGAACATAAAACATGCAGAATGATGAAGACCAAAGAACACATCAGGCATGTCAAAGAGAGCACCTTCGAGAGCTTTAAAGCTCAGTTAGGTCATAAATCAATAACCCGAGCATTGGACATCTCACACAGCACTCCGGGTTGCTGGTGTGTGTGTGTGTGTGTGTGTG
>NW_015125556.1:0-485 GCF_001443285.1 Poecilia latipinna | reverse complement strand
TCAGAAATAATACACAGTAACAAACAATACAGCACCTAAGGGTACAATAAATTTGCTCCAGAGACAATATTTAGTGCACGGCTAAACGTTCTTATAAGGGAAATACTGTTTTTTACAAAAGCTAAATTATTCTTAATTAACAAAATATCCATTGCAAAATTGAATACATACCAACAGTGCTTTCAAAGACCGACTGAATCAAAGTTGCCGTGTTACTGAGAGAAAACCATGCTTAGTATTCTCCTGCCTTGTCTACTTTTTATGACATCATCAAAACCGGCAGGCTCTTAAAATGTAGTACCTAATCCTGCCACTAGATGGCAACAACTGAACACTTCTGTAGTATAAACCTGTGAAATGTCAATAAACTGACACACAACACACAATTTAACGACTTATTTTCGTCATAACTTGTTGCGTATGCTGAACTGACAACTCCACTGATGGTCGGACTTCTTAAGGCGCATGCGCTGGCATGGTATTCA
>NW_015125555.1:0-485 GCF_001443285.1 Poecilia latipinna | reverse complement strand
GAGGCAGGCAGTTCTAGTGCCTCATCGCTGGGGGCGCTCATGATCCCAGATATTGTGACTCCACAACTGCAGAGTAAGAGACGGTAACAGCAAGCTAGCCATACAGTAGCTGCGCTGATACAGAGAGCGAGAAAGACGTGGTTTTGAGTTGTACTTTAACGGTTTCTCCCTTTGCTGTTAAGCACAGCACGAAATTAATAATATCTACATGTCTAAGTTTGATTGAGATAACAGAATTATTCTGCGGCGTCGGCGCGGCTAAGCATCACATGTTAAAGAATAGTCTTTTTGCCCTCCAGCATTGTACGCATGCGCGAAATTTCCTTATGTAAACAATAACATACAGGGGTCTAGATTTGTAAATAATTAATTCGGTGCCTCACCAGCTATGAACCTCACCGCACGTCACTGGTTTGCACCATGTTGTTTGATTGCATTGTTGTTTCTATATATTTGTGTACTATCAGAGTAATTTCTAAAGGAAT
>NW_015125554.1:0-485 GCF_001443285.1 Poecilia latipinna | reverse complement strand
TGTATGCTTTCTGCAGTCTGAACGGGCAAACGACCTGAAAGTGTCCCGCATGCGCAGTAGAGGGCGCAATAGCGTCAGCGTTCTAAGTGTTCTGCCAACCGCCATAAAAAGAAGAAGTGCTCAGTGTTTGCGGAAGTAAACATGGAGGCTAATGGTGGAGCTTAGCTTACATATTTGAAGTTGTCCAACTGGAGCAGCATATTAACAACTTAATCCTCATATAATCCATCATGGTTGTTGTTTTTCTTCCCGCTTGTGCGTATCAGGATGCAGAATAGTGAGATTTGTTGAGAAAGTGAAGTTCAGTTCGGATGAATGCGACCTGGACGTTAGGTCGCATTTGAATCGGATACGTATCGGATATGGGTCACATTCGAAAAAGAATCCGACCTGTGCTGTTCACACTGCCATGAAAAGATCAGATACAGGTTGCATTACGTTAAAAAAATCGGAATTGGGTCAATTCAGGCTGCAGTGTGAACGCA
>NW_015125553.1:0-485 GCF_001443285.1 Poecilia latipinna | reverse complement strand
AAAAATGACAAACTTGGGCCCATAAAAAGGTTAAAGTAACAAAGTTGAACTCAGACTGACTCCAACAAACATCCCCCCCTAAATGAGACAAAGGGGAAACTTAAATCCTGGCTGATCAGGCCACATAGAAACACAGAGGGGAGAAACACAAACAGCATCTGAAGCCAGCATAGAAAATCCCCCTCCCCTCTGGATGAGTAGTGGTATGAGCCAAGCTGCAGCCTCAGCAGCTCCAGCTCTTTGTTCCTGTGAAGGACTGGAGCAGCCGGGACTGAGGAAACTCAGAAAACAGGTTCAATCAGGCGGGACATAACAGTGAGATCTAAAATGTCTGCACTTCTTCTAGAATACAGCGTTATGATGTGCTGCCTTCTAAACAAAAACAGTTATTCTGTCAAGTAAATGCTGACTTAAAGAAACCCAGATATAAATGTGGTGAGACTGAACTATTGTGTGTGGTGTGATTGGATGGCGCCACATTTGTG
>NW_015125552.1:0-485 GCF_001443285.1 Poecilia latipinna | reverse complement strand
CTATGTTCAGCTACGTAGACTCATTTTGCCCCCCCAAAATAAGTCGATGCCCCTCCCCCCTGTTAAACTTGTCTGGAGCCGGGGCTGGTCCGTAGTTCTCTAGATAAGAGGCTGAACAAGCAGCCGTGTATTTTGCCACCTGGGCGGTGGAGCGGTGAAGAGACGCTGAGGGAACCGTATCTGATGGGGAAACAGTAACACCAGTATTGTGAGTAGTTTCTTCTTCTTCTGTGGATTGTAGGAAGCAGCTATGTTTTGCGTCATACTATGCATGAGCTGGGGATTCTCTGGAAGAAAAGATCCGTTTTCTCGGTTTACACGACAACGGAAAACGGTACGTTTCAGAAACATCGCACTCTGGAACCCGTTTTCAATCTGTGCCGTTGTCAGAGAAAACATTCGGTGGTTTCGTGTAAATGCGCACTACAAACGCAACAAAACTCTTCCGTTTTCCCCCGAAATCGTTGTCGTGTAAACGGGGCCTA
>NW_015125551.1:0-485 GCF_001443285.1 Poecilia latipinna | reverse complement strand
GTGGACTGTTTTTTTCCCACAAATTTATATTTAAAAAAAGTTTTTACAACATTTTGAAATTTAGCCCGTTACGCTTTTTTGACAAAACTTCTCCTGCTGTCGAAAAAAATGAAGTAAACATTACATTTACAGCGAACCCTTGTTTTTCTTAGGGGTTGTGTTCCGAAAATAACCCGTGATAGGCAAAATTTGTGAAGTAGTTACCTTTATTTTTTTACAGTTATTACACAGCATAAATAAATACATTGAAACCAAAAAAAATCTGTTTTCAGGTCAGAGGATGTGCGTGTTCATCAATCGGGCTTAATGTGATCTGGAGTCATGTCATTAAAGCGTCTCCTCCAAGCTGCCCCACGAGATTCACAGTGCATCTACGGCAGAGCGATGGATCTCGGCAAGCCTCCGGTCGGGTTTCGCTGCCTCTGGCCACAGTTTTTTTTTTTTTTTTTTTTTTTTTTCAGCAGGCTTTTAAAGTTTCAGTTTTC
>NW_015125550.1:0-486 GCF_001443285.1 Poecilia latipinna | reverse complement strand
GTGGAAACAAAAGCCACATAGAGATGACAGTCAACGCTCCATGTCATACATTTTTAGAGTTTATTCTAACATTTAAAAGCATAATATCCCATCAACAACACAGACACTTCAAACTCACTAAAACAGACATTCATTTACCTGAGACACATGGAAAAGAAGAAAGAAAGAAAGAAAGAAAGAAAGAAAGAAAGAAAGAAAGAAAGAAAGAAAGAAAGAAAGAAAGAAAGAAAGAAAGGCAAAGACATCTTTGGAGAGTTGCAAAAGCAAATCTAGTTTGTTCCTCACGTGTACAAAGTTTTATAGTAAAGGCGTATTCTTCTCTTAATTTATTCAAATAGGGCGTATCTTTGCTCATCCAACCAGGAGCTATCTATGACCCTCTTAAAAGTTAGAAACTCCCTACAATTTGTTTTCAAGATCAAACACCAGTTGTCACCTTTATCTAAACAAAGTGGAAGCAGAGACTCTCCTCCACTGGCCTGAACT
>NW_015125549.1:0-486 GCF_001443285.1 Poecilia latipinna | reverse complement strand
GGCTCAGGATACTGTGGTGTCCTGAACTCAACACAGTAAAGTCACAGTGCGCTAGCTAAGGCTGCTAACTAGCAGGTGCTAGCTCATGGTGCTGAGAGTCCAGTAGGCCTGGTCCTTGTCAGGATGCAGGTACTGTCTTTGAAATCAAGTTTCTGCTATTTTTGCGCGTTCAGAAGGAGAAGGACAACACATCTCTGCATCACAGGTGAGCCCCTTTCACGGTTTTAACTGAAGTTAGCTAACTGTTTACCAACTGATAAAGAAATGTGTAATTTCTGAGCCATGCTGTTTATGTATTTTTACTATATGGAACATTTAATCTTCACAGATGCAACACTTCCATTAATGTTTCTGTAGGAACGGCTGCATAGATTATATTTCTGGTCTACTTTAGACTGCATGTGCTTAAAGTTATTGTTAATGGCAGAAGCAACTTTTTCCAAGTTTGGTTCAGTAATTAATTTGAATTACTTTGAGTGTGAAATG
>NW_015125548.1:0-486 GCF_001443285.1 Poecilia latipinna | reverse complement strand
GCTGGGGTTTGACAGGCTGGACAGTCCACTAAGGAGGCAGGGACGGCAGCGCACAGGGAAATTGCCGGTTAATGTTTGGACGACCTCAAAAGGTTCAAGACAACACTGCAGACTCAAGACATTGAGAGCTAAGAGACCGAAGCCAAGAGACCGCTCAAATGGCAGCAGAGCAGGGGGACGATACCGACGGGCCAGAGCCAGGAGAAGCCACAAGGGCCCCGGGACCATCAATCCCCCAATGAAGAAATGCGGCAAATCAGCACATACGTCGGGAGAAGCCTCCAGACATGTATTCTGTGAATATTGACCCCAGAGTCAGTGGTGTTAAATAAAATGCACATGTTACAGCTCCTTGAAATAATAGAATAAGCTAAATATTCCCTTTGCCTCAAGAACCGCTCAAAACAGTAATTGAGCCTAGAAAGCTTAATGTTGTAAGGACATTGAGAGAAGATGTTGACTGCGTCAGCACTTATCTTTGTAGAA
>NW_015125547.1:0-486 GCF_001443285.1 Poecilia latipinna | reverse complement strand
TCTCTCTTTGAGCTGCTGGACAGAACCAGAACTGGGCCAACAGTTCGGGTTCTGGTTCCGATTCCAGTTCAGAGCTGCAGCTCCTGATTTCAGTCATAAACTCTGATTTTCTCTGAGTTTTCATCTGTAACCCAGACAACCAGCTGAGTTTGCTCCCAGTTTCATACTGGAGTCAAACTGGTACCAGAAGGTTCTGAGATATCTGGGTTCTGGTTGGTGGATGGAAAATATTTCAATATGAAGTCAATAATTTATTGATCAGAGATGATTTCTCTGGGCTTTTATCAGTAGAAAATCTACATTGAATCAGTCTGTGGTGACAGAGATCAGCTGATCATTTCAATCAATTATTGATCAATAAATAACTGATTATGCTGACATAACAACACAGCGCCCCCTAGAGTATTTAAAACCATCCGCCCCACCCACTGCTGTTATTTAGACCTGAACTGAGTTAAAACATCAAACCATCAGAACCTGTAAAAA
>NW_015125546.1:0-486 GCF_001443285.1 Poecilia latipinna | reverse complement strand
CGAAACGATACATGACGCCTCATCTACCCATCACTACTTTGCAGGAGTCTAGCCACAAACTGCCTCAAAGTGGAACAGAGCCCTGCTTTTAAAGCCACAGGCTCCGCCCACAGCAAAAACAATTAAACAATTACTTTTAACTCAAGTAAACTCTTAATGTAAACAAAGTAATAATAAATAATACCAAGGGAAAAAAGAAAAAAATATATAAAAATAAACTTGGGATCAAATTAAAATAATCAATTTAATAGAAAACGCTCCGTACGTTCCAATGACATCACTACGTCATCACGACTCCCTCCTGGCGCGCCACAATCCGGAAACCCTGCTTGAAAACAGAACCGGGAAAATGTTTGGAACTGAAAACAGATTAGGATGGATATGTTAACTGAAGCAGGAACACCGCGTGTGCACCCACGATGAACCGCGTCTTTTAGAATATCATATTTTTATTGCCGGATGTACGCAATTAAAAACCGATCCTAA
>NW_015125545.1:0-486 GCF_001443285.1 Poecilia latipinna | reverse complement strand
GCACCAAAACACCCTTCCCAAAAACCACCTCCTCTCCCCCCCACAAAAAACCTCTTTTACACTCACAGTCAAACTCTCTTACACTCACAGTCAAACTCTTACACATACTGTCAAACTCTCTTACATGTACTATCAAACTCTCTCACATTTGCTATCAAACTCTCTTACATTCACAGTCAAACTCCAACATTCACAGTCAAACTTACATTCACAGTCAAACTCTCTTACATTCACAGTCAAACTCTCTTACATGTACTATTAAACTCTCTTACACGTACGATCAAACTCTCTCACATTCACTATCAAACTCTCTTACATTCACAGTCAAACTCTCTTACATGTACTATCAAACTCTCTTACATTCACAGTCAAACTCTCTTACACATACTATCAAACTCTCTCACATTCACAGTCAAACTCTCTCACATTCACAGTCAAACTCTCTCACATTCACAGTCAAACTCTCTCACATTCACAGTCAAACTC
>NW_015125544.1:0-486 GCF_001443285.1 Poecilia latipinna | reverse complement strand
TCAGGGCGGTGTTTTCCTGCTTCATTGTATTTTTTTCCTTATTCTGGATGATGTTTTTCTGACTGAGGGTGGTGTTCAAATGCTTATAGACAGTGCCTTTCTGCTCTAGGATGGTCTTTTCCTGCTCCAAGGAAGTGTTCATTTGCTGCAAGACAGTGCTTTTCTGCTCCAGAGTGATGCTTTTGACCTTCAGGGCTGTGTTTTCCTGCTCCAGGACAGTGTTTTTCTGCTCCAGGGCAGTGTTGATCTGCTCCAAGATGTTGCTTTTCTGCTCCAGAGCAGTCTTCTCCTTATCCAGTAAGGTGTTCTCCTGCTCCAGGGTGGTGATTTTCTGCTCCATAGCAGTCTTCTCCTTCTCCATTGTGGTGTTTTCCTGCTCCAGGGCAGTGTTTTTCTGCTCCAAGATGTTGCTTTTCTGCTCCAGAGCAGTCTTCTCCTTATCCAGTGAGGTGTTCTCCTGCTCCAGGGTGGTGATTTTCTGCTCCA
>NW_015125543.1:0-486 GCF_001443285.1 Poecilia latipinna | reverse complement strand
ATTTAGAATTCTCATATGAATATGAAGAGTATTTACAAAAAATTTGAAGGTACAGTTTAGTATGGTGCGCTCATAGTCCGGAAAATACGGTAATTGGTCTTAAAAGATTTTTTGAAAACGAATTAATTATCTGCAAATACTGCCATCTTTGAGTGTCTTTGCTGTAGTAGTGACTAGCGACGTAATCATGTAATTTTATTATCACTAGATGGCAGTAGGTACAGAGCATTTTACATTAAAACATGATTAATGTTTTAATCAGTTTTAAAACTGTCCTGTGTGATGCATTCATGCATCACACACGACAGTGGTGTGGCACCGCGGTAAAGCTAGCCGGCTCTGACTCCAGCCGGCCCAGCACACAATATACAAGTGCGCGGTCGCTCAAGACATTATGGTACACCCATTTACGTGCTGCTTTCACAATAAAAGCGCACATCCGGTCCATGTTAGAGCTACTCAAATCCGGCCGCAGCATTTGCAAAC
>NW_015125542.1:0-486 GCF_001443285.1 Poecilia latipinna | reverse complement strand
ATTTGATGTAACATAAATAGTTCCAGACAACCAGCTAACTGAATAGTTTCTTTTAATAAGAACTTGTAAAAATAAATCCTTAGTTCCACATGAAGCTACACAATACCCCAAAATGATAGAAAACTTAAATATAAAGCAATGTCATTACTTCCCAGTACAGTAATAAATGTTTCCCAAGATAAAATAAAGCCAATAAGGCACTTTCCTTTTCAGTCCCTTATGTTTTACACACTTTAACTTTGTGTTTTTTTTATGAAAAACCCTTCTGTTCAACTGTTGTTTTAATATAACCAGAATTCAACTTTTGTCACCAACATAACTCCATAATTTACAGTTCTAAACACAATATCACACATGGGCCCATACCCTCACTCACACACAGGCCGGTACCAGTTAAAGTTTTCGTTGCAGGCCTGATGAAGCTAGGGTGCGATGTCGCTACGACAATCCTCTTCTCCCCGTTTAAGCAATAAAACTGACTCAGAC
>NW_015125541.1:0-486 GCF_001443285.1 Poecilia latipinna | reverse complement strand
GTTTTTGTAAAATAATGTGCTTTTCGGCATTCAAACTTTGTTAAACAGGCGCTGTGAAGCACCGTGCAGAGAAAGAGCCTGTTTTTGACTTTTCTTTTTCTGCTGTTTAATGCAGGTATGTGATGTTTCATTGCTTTTGGTTTGAATATTTTGTCTAATTTTTATTTTTTTGTTATTCATGTACTGTTTAAAATTATTATGCTCATCTTTGGGCTTTGTTATTCATTAAGTTGCACACGTGCGACGCGCGCTCTTTCTGTTCGAATCCCGTGTGGGAGAAGGCGCTGTGAAGCACCGTGCAGAGAAAGAGCCTGTTTTTGACTTTTCTTTTTCTGCTGTTTAATGCAGGGATATTAAAGGTGCCTTCAAGATCAGCTGTTGTTTGGCTGTTATTCCCACAAGACACAACGCAGATTCAACTACGCTACACCCGGCACTTATACTCAATCATAAGCAAGTAACTGCAGCATACAGAAAAATGCCAGG
>NW_015125540.1:0-486 GCF_001443285.1 Poecilia latipinna | reverse complement strand
GGGCGCAGCCTGAGTGGCCTACGAGTTCGGGAGAGGACAGACTAATTGAAATGCGTTTCGTAATGTTGCGAATGAGACATGTGAATGCTACGTCTTACCCCGACAGCCCGAGACGGGCGTAAAGAGGGAAATCCGGAAAGGTGCTGACCATGGCGGCATGCGGAAGAGAGAAGCTGTTGACGTGGCTGGCTCATCGCGTGGCAACGGTGTGAAGACGATGCGAGAGCGGCGGTGGAGAAATGGAGGGAGAATGGATGGTGAGCTGGGAGAAAAAGGTGACGTGGATCGGTGCGGCGAGACCTTGGCGGGCGAAGGAAGACGGCTTTGCTGCTTCCATCGGATCCTCTCTTCGTTTCTGTCGTCTTTTACGTGGCATATTTTAACAGGCTGTCTCCTCCACGTAGAGCTCCGCAGTTTGCTAGCTGGACTCACTGACTGAGCGGGAGGCAATTGCGTCGTGCGTCATGGCAAAAGGTCAAAGGTAAC
>NW_015125539.1:0-486 GCF_001443285.1 Poecilia latipinna | reverse complement strand
TTATGACTGTTACGTCAGTCTTATTCACCCCCCTTCAAATAAAGTGTTACTGCCCGAGACTGCAAAACCCGACACACCAACCTGTGCACCGCTTGGATTGATTACAAGAAAGCCTATGACTCAATGCCACACACCTGGATCATTGAATGCTTAGAGATGTACAACATCAATAGGACTCTAAGAGCCTTCATTGCAAACTCGATGGGGCTGTGGAAATCCACCCTTGAAGCCAACCGCTAATCACTTGCACAAGTGTCCATCAAATGTGGCATATACCAAGGAGATGGTATATATACAGACCCCACTGCTGTTCTGCATAGGCCTGAACCCCCTCAGCCAAATCATCAACAAGACTGGGTACGGATACCGACTCAAGAATGGGGCCACAATCAGTCACCTCCTCTACATGGATGACATCAAGCTGTACGCCAAGAGCGAGCGAGACATCGACTCACTGATCCACACCACCAGGATCTACAGCACTGA
>NW_015125538.1:0-486 GCF_001443285.1 Poecilia latipinna | reverse complement strand
CATCCTGAACATCCTGACTGATTCCTGATGAGCTGAAAAACATCTAAACTTTCCCATTTTCAGGAAACAAACAGAACAGAGCTGACAGTGTCATGTTAGGCTTCATCTATTATATTATTTCCCTCAGGATCACACACTTCCATCGATAAGCTGATTCTTCAGTATCTCCTGAAGTTCCAGCTGTTTCTTGGCTCTCAGCTCTCTGTGTCACATCACCAGTCATGATATGTTCATTATAAACTGAGAGCTTCTGGTTTTTCATGCTCAGTTTTCTCTTATTAAAACTTTTCTCTGGTACCACAAAGGTTCAGCGGTTTGTCTGAAGGATGCCTTCTCATTAAGTCCTCTTCATTTTCCTCTTTTTAAATAATCACCACATATAAAACAACCTTCTGCTGTTTTGTCTGAAAATACTTTATTTATGATGAGAGATTAGAAACTGATGTACATCCATATAGAACAGGCTGAAAAGAAAAGGTTTAAATT
>NW_015125537.1:0-486 GCF_001443285.1 Poecilia latipinna | reverse complement strand
CTTTACTGTTGGCTTGTTTGCAAAAAGATGTTAATTCAATGTTGAATTAAGATCACAAAGGTTGAATTTATGGTTAAGGTCAACGACAGAAGCTGGATCAACCATCAAACAACCATTCAATTCTAGCCAATTAACATCCATTCATTGAAATGCCAACATCGAATCCAGTGTTTTTCAGCACCGGTCCACCAGGCACACTGCTCTGCAAGTTTTAGGCATTTCCCTAATTCAGCACACATGATTTTAATTGACATCTGATTAACAAGGTTTTGCTGAACTGAAAACACGCAGGTCAGTTTGCCTTGAGGATAAGGTTTGGGGAAGAACTAGTAATCTAAATGTTCAATCAATGTAAGCTGTTTTTTGCACCCCTCCACCACCACTCAAACGCCCAACCCCCATCCCTCCACCCGCCAAAGACACACACACACCCCTTTCCCCCCACCGCCTACCCCTCACCTGGCCCCATCTACGCCTCAATATAAA
>NW_015125536.1:0-486 GCF_001443285.1 Poecilia latipinna | reverse complement strand
CTCTTCTCAGTGCATCAGCGCTCGCTATGAAGCCATGTAGCGATAGCTAGCAAAACTACTAGTAACACTGCACACACCACGAACTCTAACAACACACTTATAGTCTAAAAAAAAAACCTAGTAAAATCCACAGCATGGCTGCGCCCTAGTTTCTTGCCATATCCAAGTCCCCCACCTCCCCCCCACCGTCTCTCTCTGCATGTCTCCGTTCTACCTAGTAACAGACCGTCAACACATTTTCGTCGGTTGTTTCGAATTGTGGTACATTTAGACCCCACAAAATAAGGCGGAAATTATCAATNTNATNTCTGGCTTTATTTTGAAGTAAATAACCACAAAACCAATATAAAAACACTACTTTTATAAAGTTTGAAGTCTGTGCTGTCCAACAGAGTTGAAATGAAAACTCGGTATGCGTCCATGTTATTACGAAGCCTTATAAATGCGTCACATGCTTGTACGCCGCACGGCGGGCAGCGACTCCAT
>NW_015125535.1:0-486 GCF_001443285.1 Poecilia latipinna | reverse complement strand
GTAAGAGCGGAAATACTATCTAAGGAGTTGTTTGGCGGAAAAAAGACCTTGGCACCTCGGTTCTCTGGAAAGAGACTTTGGCTTCGCACTAGGTCAACCTGACCGAATTCTTTCCTTCCATTTGCGTGCAAAGCGCAAATGGAGCCAGAATTTACTGGAAAGGATGTCTGTTTGTGCAAGATAAAATCAACAATTTGAGATAAATTGTCCTATTCAGCAATTCTGAAATGGAGCAGATGTTGAGTTCGTGAGGTCCAAAATATTTTAAAGGTCGCCCAATACACACTCAGTATAAAGCGTGCCAGAATCTTTCTGCAAAACAACAGTAGCACGCCATTGGTTGAAACTTTCCAACACACACTGATGAAGATGGAAAAGTATAAAACAGGTCGAGATTAAGACTTCAGAGAGATTTTTGTGACAAGACGATGATGATGAAGATTTTTGTATTGAACTGAAGAAACTGTAACGAGGTATCCGTGGTAG
>NW_015125534.1:0-487 GCF_001443285.1 Poecilia latipinna | reverse complement strand
GTTTCAACAGATTGACCCTCGAGTGAAACTGGAACCACATTAGGTCTTATTTAGGGCATTTAATTAGCTCTACCATACTACCTCCTTACAAAAATGAAAAATTAATAACAAATAATAAAGACTTTGTGGTATTTTCATGTAGTAATGTAATTATATTAGTTATGTTACCACCCCGACGCCACTAGAGGCAGTAGTAGACCCGAAAAGATACAACTAAGGAACAGATTTAGAAGTATGCAGAAAGCTACAGAATTTGTTAAAAACTGTGAGCTGTGTTGAAGTAAATAAAAGAGAGAAGTTCAAATACAGAGTGGAACTCTTTCCTAAAGGTGAAGATATATCACAGATTTCAAAAGAAAATAAAAACGGGAGACTGTGGATAATATAGGAAATAGCGCCCCCTTCACTTCCGGAGTGCAATGGTCCCATTTCCAAATAAGGTAAGAGACTGACAGCGGTCCGTCCCCGCCCCTTTCTGCTTGCTGCA
>NW_015125533.1:0-487 GCF_001443285.1 Poecilia latipinna | reverse complement strand
AGATCTCTGTGATCAGCAAAACACAACAGTTTCCAACTGATGCTTCAACTCATTCATCTTATCGCAGGGGATCTGGAATTTGAGAGAAAAATGATGAGCAGTGGCAGTTTATGTGGCCCTCTGTCTGTAGTAGTGTCAGCCCGGTCGGCATCCCCACCATTGTTTCCCCTCATGTTGCCTCTTCCCCCCATTAGCATCCTTGATAAGTTGCCAGGGCTATGTAGGCTGTGCATCTGTGTAAAACCCTTGATTATCATTCTGTAATCCAATGTCAAACAAATCCTGTCAGCTGTAGGTGATCCTAGACATATTAGTAAAACAATAAAACAAAAACACCCTGAAGATGAGAGGAGCTCAGAGCCACTGCCTCTGTGCTCACCCCTATGGGAACCCATTAATTATAAATAATTATAATTATAAACAGTTATTATTAACTACAATAGTTGGTCTTCTATTAACTGAAAAATATTTCTAGGATGAAAGGACT
>NW_015125532.1:0-487 GCF_001443285.1 Poecilia latipinna | reverse complement strand
ATGTTGGACAGGTCCCACCAGGTCCCGGATGTTGGACAGGTCCCACCAGGTCCCGGATGTTAGACAGGCCCCACCAGGTCCCAGATGTTAGACAGGTCCCACCAGGTCCCGGATGTTGGACAGGTCCCGGATGTTGGACAGGTCCCAGATGTTGGACAGGTCCCACCAGGTCCCAGATGTTGGACAGGTCCCGGATGTTGGACAGGTCCCACCAGGTCCCGGATGTTAGACAGGTCCCACCAGGTCCCAGATGTTGGACAGGTCCCACCAGGTCCCGGATGTTGGACAGGTCCCAGATGTTGGACAGGTCCCACCAGGTCCCAGAAGTTAGACAGGTCCCACCAGGTCCCGGATGTTGGACAGGTCCCAGAAGTTAGACAGGTCCCACCAGGTCCCGGATGTTAGACAGGTCCCACCATGTCGCAGATGTTAGACAGGTCCCGGATGTTGGACAGGTCCCACCAGGTCCCAGAAGTTAGACAGGTCC
>NW_015125531.1:0-487 GCF_001443285.1 Poecilia latipinna | reverse complement strand
CGTTCTTGTGCTTTAGTTATTTGTTAATTTAAATATTAACGTACATATTAAAATAAAATAATGATGCAGTGTACACAGAGCATTACAAGAACAAAGAACGGGTGTTCTGTCAGGTCAGATCACGGTGTTCTGTCAGATCAGCATACGTTGTCAGATAGTCGTATGCTTAGCTTAGACATGCATACGCTCATTACCATATGATTTTATTTAATCAGCAACATAGAATCATGACGTAGATCATTATTAACAGTTATTAACAGTTGTATGGCATCCAGCTGCAGCCAGACCTGCTTTAAACACACTTTGAAACCATGACAGCGCATGTATATCCATCTAGTTATCATATTATGTCATATTATAAACAATTTAATGACTTATTTTCATCATAACTTGTTGCGTATACTGACAACTCCACTGACGGTCGGACTTCTTAATGCGCATGCGCGGGCATGGTACTGACTGCATGTATGCTATTCTGACAGCGTAT
>NW_015125530.1:0-487 GCF_001443285.1 Poecilia latipinna | reverse complement strand
CTGGTTAATTAGAATGTCTGTCCAAAATCAAACCTGATTCAAAGGAGTTTTGGTGGAAAGGAGAATAAAAACATCCTCACTGAATCCTCTGTTATTGTCATGATGTGCTGTAGCCGACCCAAAACCAGCAGGAAAAAACATGGTGTGGTTTTGAAAATTTAATTTACACAAATCAGGGTTTGACTTACTAAAAATGAACATCTAAGGGAACACAAAATAATCCAAAGCAAATCCAAAACTGAGACAAAGAGATTCTAAGGAGCAAAAGGGGAGAATAAAGCATAGAGACGAGCAGGATGACAAGACAGACTGGCAAGTTGTGACTGGGATAGAGAAGCTTAAATACTGGGAGGTGGAAAATGGAACAATGCTCCTCGGAGATGAGATGATGGGTTGCAGGTGTGAGTGTTTGGCACAGGAGCTGAGGGGCGGGGAGAAGATGGCAAAGGGAAGCTAAGGAGATATACTGGGAAAACACCAGGGAGCT
>NW_015125529.1:0-487 GCF_001443285.1 Poecilia latipinna | reverse complement strand
TTATATTAGCTTATTATCAAAATGACTAAGTGTATATGTAATTAGCATGCATGATTAAATGTTTATTTTCCCTGCAGTGCGACCTAGAAGGAATGACGCACCACATGACTACTCTGTTGTACGATGGTGCTTTAAGTTTACCTTCCATTACAATATGAATGCATTATGTTTTGTTGCATTGATGAAATTAAAAAATGTAATAAAGAAATCCGATTTTTGATGTCATTTTTATTATGAAGATCAACGGGGAAAAGGTCATTTTTCCCTGCTCCCAAATGCAGTTTGCATAGCGATCGCTCTTTGTAAATAATCAACCCGAAGTGTGTGATAAAAAAACAAAAACAAAACAGAACGTGCTAACGTGCCCCTTATCTGAGCAACAAGCTCAGTGCAATAAAACGCAACCTGCAGTTATAAAAATAAATCAGTAGCATTTTGCAAAGGTAAAGTATATAAAATTAAATTAAAACATGATTTCTGTGCAAAT
>NW_015125528.1:0-487 GCF_001443285.1 Poecilia latipinna | reverse complement strand
AAGACTTTAACTTTAATATTTTTACGAGAAATGGTGTTTAAATGAAATAGCTTCCTGTTAAATATTTCTATGTAAAATCTGGTAAAATATTTCTATCTACAATCTGATCATCTAAACATTCAAAATAAATGATCAACATTCAGATCAGTCCTTTTTCTACAGATGATGATAAAATCTTCCTCATTAACCTGATAGAGTCTCTGAGTCATTTTGGTCCCAAAAGGTGAATTAATATTAATTAGTGATTCCATCTGATGTCTGATATTCAACATGTCTGATGTTATTATAATAATCATCAAGTCTCTCCAGTTAATCTCCATCTATTGGTTCTAGTTTTCTGACTGAGTCTGAAAATCCCTCAGCATGACGACATTTTATACTGAGCTGCTCTCATCTCACCGTATGAAATCCTGATATTAGAAACTGAAGAAAAACTGAGGAAAAGCTCTGGTTTAATGTGAGAAGAGACCAAATAATTACAGATAAT
>NW_015125527.1:0-487 GCF_001443285.1 Poecilia latipinna | reverse complement strand
GGCCCTTTGATTTTTGTAAATTCGTCCTTTTAGGATAGTTTTAGTTATTTTCCATTGATTTTGGTGACGGCCTATAGAAATCTGGAATTGGTTCATTTCTTTGGAGTTGCGCAACAGAACAAAAGAAAAAAACAATTTATTGAAACAATAGTGAAGTCAATTAAGTTTAATTGACGCTGTCAATTAAACTTAATCCAACTTGAAATTGCACTTTAAATTGATCTGTAACTTTAATTTGATCTGTAACTTGAAATTCATTTGAATGATTCCTGAGAAATACTTTATGGAATATAGCTATTTTTGTAATTATTGAATGTTTAGTTATTTTGGATAACAGTTTAACCCTGTTTAAACGCTAATTTGTTTTTATTTTATTTATGACCTTGTTTAGGTCAGGGTTTTTTTCCACCCCCTGTGTCAACCCAGGATGGCGAGCTACCGGGTCACCGCAGCTTTGCGGTAGGACTTAAATGAACCAAACTACTTT
>NW_015125526.1:0-487 GCF_001443285.1 Poecilia latipinna | reverse complement strand
TACTCTTACACTTGTGGAAATACTTACAAGTAAAACAAGTAACTGTAACTTTGGTATCAAATAATTAGAATAATGGATTATTCCTGGTTTCTTTTCAGAAACGTCTATAATAACTCACATTATGATTATAATAAGAGTAACTAATAAGTAATGGTTATTATATTATAAGTGAATGCTAAATCAGAGAAACTAAAAGGTTATAAATGTGATTTTGACATTGAACTTGAAATGGTGTAAAATGTGTAACTGTAACTAAAGGTCACTGATGTTGTGTTGGAGGTAGATGGTAGGTGAAAGGTCAGGGGGAAAGAGGAACTGATGGGAGAGCGGAGGTGACTAAGGCCTTATTGCTAAACTTAAAACTTACCTAAGAAAAGGTTAGACACAAGAGAGCTGTTGAGCAACTCGGGGACATTAGAGCAGACATCAGGTCATGTCCAAAGAAGGTGATGGATATGAGATTATCGGTCCAAGCAGTCAGCCAATG
>NW_015125525.1:0-487 GCF_001443285.1 Poecilia latipinna | reverse complement strand
GCTACATAAACAATATAAGCCCGACCTAAACAAGGTTGACCCACTTAAATGAACAGAAACTTAACATGAGACACTCGGACAAAGTAATAGCAAAATAAATTATGACACAAAACCAACAAAGCAAATTTAGGCACTCAACAGAATGGAAATGTCTGGAGCAAACTTGTAGGTATCTGGGGATGTTGGAGAATGTAATATCAGCGTCTCACCGCTGATACCAGGACATTAGTTTTCTTCTCGTTAGCTCCGATAGCTTAGCCTCCTCGAGTTGTTTCCAAGCAGGAAAATAGTGAAACGAAAGTCCGTTTTCCATCTTTTTACCGTTTCAGTAGTGTGATCGGACATTACAGACAATAACGCAGCAAGTTCGTACCATAGCTAAATTATTTTAAGTAATTGGATTGAAAAAATCTGCGAGACTGTTATTATCAGTTATGTTTCTGGACACCAAAGATGGCGCTCCTATCCCTACAGCAGTGATGTCACG
>NW_015125524.1:0-487 GCF_001443285.1 Poecilia latipinna | reverse complement strand
CTCGCTAGAAAGCAGCAGAAGCAGGGCAGGAGAACAAAAGGACTCATTATGAATGCTAGAGGTCAGCCCGGAGACCAAGAGGACTCGCTACAAAGCAGCGGAAGCAGAACGGGAGACCAACAGGATTCGTTATGAACCCTAGAGGTCAGCCCGGAGACCAAGGGGACTCACTACAAAGCAGCAGAAGCAGGCCGGGAGACCAACAGGATTCGTTATGAATCCTAGAGGTCAGCACGGGGACCAAATGGACTCGCTAGAAAGAAGCAGAAGCAGGCCAGGAGACCAACAGGACTCGTTATGAACCCTAGAGGTCAGCCAGGACACCAAGAGGACTCGCTATAAAGCAGCAGAAGCAGGCCAGGAGACCAACAGGACTCGTTATGAAGCCTAGAGGTCAGCCGGGAGACCAAGAGGACTCGTTATGAACCCTAGAGGTCAACCCGGAGACCAAGAGGACTCACTACAAAGCAGCAGAAGCAGGCAGGGA
>NW_015125523.1:0-487 GCF_001443285.1 Poecilia latipinna | reverse complement strand
TGGCCGAACATTCAAAGTGTATCTTACTCTAAATATTCTTGCTGCTGATAAAGCTGATGGGAGCTCCTACGAAGTAGGTAAGGACATATCCAGGCAGGTTTGATTCAACATTTTTGTTACAGAATGTTCTGGATGTCATGTCATTGTGGTGCTGAAACTGATTTTTCTTTTTTTTTTTCTTTTTACTGTGTTCTAGTCAAAGGCATACCAGCTCTGGTGGAAGTGACAGGGGACATGTCTTTGCACCACTTGGCTCTGAGTTGTGATGAACTCACTTTGTCAGTTTGTGGGACATCCGAGGAGACCGGTTTGTCCATCGCATTTTATGATGTCCGAACCTTTATAAACAAGGTAACTGCTTAAATGTTTGTTTTAAAAACTCTACCGTTAGTATTTTGTGATTAACAAAGTAAAAAAAAAAAAAAAAAAATTGTGATGGAAATTTGTGTGATCGCCAAAACTGTTTCTTGGAAATATTTAAGCACAC
>NW_015125522.1:0-488 GCF_001443285.1 Poecilia latipinna | reverse complement strand
AAGCCTTTCTGTTGTGGGACCTGTGGAAAAAGTTTCTCTCGAAAAGACACTTTAAATGCTCATATGAAAATTCACACAGGTGAGAAGCCTTTCTCTTGTGGGACCTGTGGGAAGAGTTACATTTATAGACAGACTTTAGCTCATCACATAAGAATTCACACAGGTGAGAAGCCTTTCTCCTGTGGGACCTGTGGAAAGAGTTTCTCTCAAAAAAGTCATTTAAATGTTCACATGAGAATTCACACAAGTGAGAAGCCTTTCTGTTGTGGGACCTGTGGAAAAAGTTTCTCTCGAAAAGACACTTTAAATGCTCACATGAGAATTCACACAAGTGAGAAGCCTTTCTCCTGTGGGACCTGTGGAAAGAGTTACAGTGAAAGAGGAACTTTAACTCGGCACATGCGAATTCACACAGGTGAGAAGCCTTTCTCCTGTGGGACCTGTGGAAAGAGTTTCTCTCAAAAAAGTCATTTAAATGTTCACATGAG
>NW_015125521.1:0-488 GCF_001443285.1 Poecilia latipinna | reverse complement strand
ACTAGGTGAGTTCGTCAGAAAGCTCAAATTGTATAAAAATGTAAATAATTTAACAAAGACAAACTGTAAATTACAGCATAGGCTATCACAATAGGGGCGTTGCGCGGCGCGGTGGTTAGCGCGGCGCCCCGCATACAGAGACCTTAGCCCGCGGTAATCAGGAGTCCGACTCCCGTCCTCCATTCGCTGGGCCCAGGCCTCTCTCCGCTATCTCTGCCCCCTTACAGTCAGATTGCTGTCAAATAAACTAGTGCCGAAAAAATCCTTAAAAAAATAAAAATAAATAAATAAATAAAAAGACTACCGGAGTAATGTGTTACAACGCGTCATGTCAGGCTTTTTTATCCATCCAACTGATCAGCGTCACCCTGCGTATTGAAGCTTTTAACCTGGCAGCTTTACGCTCTTATAAAGATATGGTTTGACTACATCTGGAAACTAAGTCCAAGCTTCATCCTGAGGATCTGATCATTGAAATGTGTGTGCCA
>NW_015125520.1:0-488 GCF_001443285.1 Poecilia latipinna | reverse complement strand
AGATTCAACAAGGTACTGGAAACATTCCTCAGAGAGTCTGGTCCATATCGACCTGATGGCATCACACAGTTGCTGCAGGTTTGATGCACATCCATGATGTGAACCTCCGGTTCCACCACATCCCAAAGGTTTTCTATTGGACTGAGATCTGGTGGGTGTGGAGGCCATTGGAGTTCAGTGAACTCATCATTCAACAATCCAGTCTGAGGTGATTGGTGCTTCAGGACATGGTGCGTTAACCTCCTGGACGTATCCATCAGAAGATGGTCCACTGTGGTCATGGAGGGATGGACATGGTCAGCAACAACACTCAGGCAGGCTGTGGCGTTGACACCATGCTCAGTTGGTACTAATGGACCCAAAGTGGGTCAGGAAAATATCCCCACCAGCCTGAACCGTTGATACAGGCAGGACGGATCCAGGCTTTCATGCTGTTGATACCAAATTCTGACCCGACCATCCGAATGTCGCAGCAGAAATCCAGACTC
>NW_015125519.1:0-488 GCF_001443285.1 Poecilia latipinna | reverse complement strand
CACTACTCCATCCATCTGGACCATCCAGGGTTGCAAAGCAGTCATCAGATGCCGTGCAGGTCAGGGTGTGAGATTCTCCAGGTCTTTTAGTCGCTGGTTCAGATTCTGTCAGAGTCTGACCACCAACACCTGCAAAATTGTAAACACAGTTATAGCCTGGGACTAGAAAAAAGTCTAAATCCAACCTAATAAAGCAAAAGATGTTCTCCTGTCCAGCAGACAGCTAAGAGCAGCAGTGAAATCCTACAGTGCATCATATTGAACTGAGTCTGTTTTCTCGTTCATTATCGCTGCAGAGTGTTTAAAACATGATCCGTTCATCAGTTTTGCATGAACTCCTCCTCAGAGGGAGGAGACTGAATGATGAGATGTTTTGCTCTAGTGGAAACATCCATATATACCAAAATAGTCACATAACTTCTAATCATTAAAAACTCCATCAAAAAAAAAACAAATTAACAAAAAGGGTATAAAGTGGTGCAAGGAAA
>NW_015125518.1:0-488 GCF_001443285.1 Poecilia latipinna | reverse complement strand
CACTACTCCATCCATCTGGACCATCCAGGGTTGCAAAGCAGTCATCAGATGCCGTGCAGGTCAGGGTGTGAGATTCTCCAGGTCTTTTAGTCGCTGGTTCAGATTCTGTCAGAGTCTGACCACCAACACCTGCAAAATTGTAAACACAGTTATAGCCTGGGACTAGAAAAAAGTCTAAATCCAACCTAATAAAGCAAAAGATGTTCACCTGTCCAGCAGACAGCTAAGAGCAGCAGTGAAATCCTACAGTGCATCATATTGAACTGAGTCTGTTTTCTCGTTCATTATCGCTGCAGAGTGTTTAAAACATGATCCGTTCATCAGTTTTGCATGAACTCCTCCTCAGAGGGAGGAGACTGAATGATGAGATGTTTTGCTCTAGTGGAAACATCCATATATACCAAAATAGTCACATAACTTCTAATCATTAAAAACTCCATCAAAAAAAAAACAAATTAACAAAAAGGGTATAAAGTGGTGCAAGGAAA
>NW_015125517.1:0-488 GCF_001443285.1 Poecilia latipinna | reverse complement strand
GAGAGACACAGTATAAAATACTACATCGTCTACATATAACACCTTGTATACTGAATAAGATGGATCACCAGCTTTCTCCCTTATGCAATAAATGTGGAAGAGATGTTGGAACGTACTACCATTATTTCTTGCGTTGCAAACTGATTAAAAGATTCTGGGGTGCAATTTCTAAAGAGCTGAGTGATGTTTCATGTAAAGATCAGATGTGACCCAGGTCTGTTTCTTCTTGGCCTCTTGTCAAAATCAGTCACTCTGACACAATCACACTTCAAACTTTGTGACAAATTATTGCTTCTGGGTAGAAGATGCATTTTAATTAATTGGATTAAGGATAAGCCACCAACTGTCACACAATGGTATAGAGAAATATTTAGGGTCCTCCCTCATTAGTGCAATTCTTAAGGGTAATGAAAAACATTTCCTTGACATGTGGTCTCCTGTGCTCAGCTATCTACCTAAAGAGTTGACGCAACTTGTGATGAGAGGTC
>NW_015125516.1:0-488 GCF_001443285.1 Poecilia latipinna | reverse complement strand
TACATTCACTCTCAGGGTCCAGCCACACACTCACACACACATTCTGTCCAACATGGAAACTTCAGGACTCTGATCGAGGTACATTCACTCTCAGGGTCCAGCCACACACTCACACACACATTCTGTCCAACATGGAAACTTCAGGACTCTGATCGAGGTACATTCACTCTCAGGGTCCAGCCACACACTCACACACACTTTGTCTGTTATTGACACTTCAGGAGGAACTAATGAAGTTATACCATCAGGGAACAGCCACACACTCACACCAGGTTCTGGAGGTTTTATTCAAACACCAACCCGGTATTAAGCTTTGGCTAATGCTAGAGCACTACACAGTGTTTATCAGTAGCTAGCTGTAAACGCTACAACATCCCGGTATATAGCAGTAGCTAACACTAGAACACAATACAGACATAATACTTATTGGCAACTAATGCCAAAGTGCTACACCATCTAAGTTTTCATCACTAGCTAACGCTAATGCC
>NW_015125515.1:0-488 GCF_001443285.1 Poecilia latipinna | reverse complement strand
GGAGGAAATCATACTGCAGCATATGCAGGATGCACTGTAAGGAAAGAGGCAGCTGAAGTTCAAAAAGTAAAAACTGAAAAGAGAATTACTTATGCTGAAGCAGTGAAATGGGTGAAAAGTAATGATAATGCTTTGAATAAAACTTATGAAAGGAAGACAGTGGCAGACAATAGTCAGGGTAATAGTACGTTAGAAAAATGGATTCATTTTCTTGCATATATCATTAATTGCTCAGAACAAGCAAGAAATAAAACTGAAAAAATAAAAATTATAGTGAAAGCAGCTACAAACTTTTTTAATGTCAATGATCTTAGGAAAAAAATCATGATGAACTGCGACAGGGTGAAGGATCATCTGAACTTGAGGCATCTCAAACCATCACATAATTCAATGGAATGCTTGCAGTCTAATAGCAAATGGTCAGGAATTTAAAGGCTTCATTAATAAATTAAATCCAAAACCAGATATAATATGCATTCAAGAAACGT
>NW_015125514.1:0-488 GCF_001443285.1 Poecilia latipinna | reverse complement strand
ATCTAGTAGATTAACTCATCCTGCAGGGCCGGTCCAAGGCTGCATGAGGCCTGGGGCAGAATCTGACTGAGGGGCCCCATCAGCACCTCTAACAGCTTCTGTGTTACATTTAATCTGGGAGAGGAGGAGGAGTTTAACTGCCCAACCTAAAAACAATCAGTTATAATCCAGTTTATTAATTTGTATTTGTGAACAAACAGCTCAAACTCAAAGATTAAACTCGCAGCATCAGATTGTTGCTATGGTAACAAAACAATCTAACTATGAATATTGTTCTTTGAAGTTTTACAAAGTAAACTTGCCAGCTCCTTAAAATCTTGTATTTAAATGTTAAACAATTTAAAATCATTTAACTTATGTATGCCTAAACAATTGAATAAAATTTAACAAGATTGATAATCTCAATAAACAAGTGTTACATTTATGTATCTGTGGTCTGTTTTAAAATATTTGTGTTTATGGGGCCCCTGAAGCCCTGGGGGGCCCGA
>NW_015125513.1:0-488 GCF_001443285.1 Poecilia latipinna | reverse complement strand
TGCTGGTCTGATACCAGTCCCTATAGTGACGGAAAATGGACCCACAATTCTTCCTGTATAACTTAGAAAAGTAAATAACAAAGGAACAAAAACTAAACAACTATTAGCCTACAAATAAACTCATGTTTGTAAATAAACCCCAAAGATATAAAGTGGACTAAAGTTTAATTTTAATATAACTGAAAGTAATACAAATAAATATCTTGAAATAATACATTTTACTGTTAAATATTAACAATAATCCCTACTGCAATTAGTTTTGTGATAAAATATTTTTCAAACATCCGTTCATTTGAGAATTCTCCAAATGTCAGCTGGAGATGTCGACTGATCTGTATCTCTGTCTACGCTCTTGAATTTTCAGGTGTTGTTTTGTTAATTTCTTTCGTAAACGATGAACAATTTCTCCTATTTACTTCAGTAAATTTAACAATAACTCTTTTTCTCTGTTTTTTTCTCCAGATTCCCTGCAGTGCAACATTCATCAC
>NW_015125512.1:0-488 GCF_001443285.1 Poecilia latipinna | reverse complement strand
GGATGGGCGATGTGCCTCGTACACAGGGAAGAAGCTTTTCAGTTATCTAGCTTTGCTAGCAAAGTCTTTAGCTAGCAGCTAGCTAATAGCACAACAACAGCAGCCTAATGTCTGTATGATAAAAATCCTGAATGATAGATAAGAACAGTTTCTCCTCCCCTCAGTAGTTCTTCAGAGAAAAGCAGACGCAGAGGCCTGTCAGTGTCTGTTGTATTTCATTACCTCTCTGCTTAAACCGCTACTCCATGTTTTCCGTCATCTGACAAGTAGCAAGTCTACTCCACTTTATTCACCAAAAACGTTGTTTTTTTTTTAATTCACCAAAAACTGTTCTGTAATCTGGAACATAGACATATGATCTGGAACGTTCGCTACGTTGAGCTCCAGTTAGCCGCCTTATCTCACTGCGCAAAAGGCAACTGCACCATGCGTCACTGGCAAAAGGTCAAAGGTAACAAGGTGACCGGAAGGCTTATTATGTTGTACAA
>NW_015125511.1:0-488 GCF_001443285.1 Poecilia latipinna | reverse complement strand
GAACAAAGAAGAGTGTTCTGTCAGGTCACCATACGCTGTCAGATCATCATACGCTTAGAACAAACTCACGGCTATATCTGTCAGACACGTCATTACCATATCATTTTATTTAATTAGCAACATAGAATCATGACGTAGATCATCATACACTTTATTAACAGTTGTATGGCATCCTGACTTGGCAGTTAAGTGAGTTTTACACGAGCGTGTGTTGTAGCTGACTCCAGCAGCAGCCAGACCCTGCTTTAAATACACTTTGAAACTACAACAATGCATGTATATCTATATAGTTATAATTGAAAACAATTTAATGACTTATTTTCATCAGAACTTGCTGTGTATGGTGACTGGGACTTCTTAATGCGCATGCGCAGGCATGGTACTCACTGCATGTATGCTATTCTGACAGCGTACGGTAATCTGATAGAACGGTGTTCTGTTAGATCAGCATACCTTGTCAGATACTCATACGCTTAGCTCAGACACGT
>NW_015125510.1:0-488 GCF_001443285.1 Poecilia latipinna | reverse complement strand
ATACTGGTGGAGGTCTGGAAAGGGTGCCATCTTGGAGAGCCGAAGGATGTGGGTGGAGAAGGGGAGGTGGTGGGTTGAACGCAGCTGGGAAGCGGCCGACGACTTGGGTGTGGATCCTTTTATGCTGAGCTTGATTGATGATTGGACACGCCAGGTGAGGTCCAGCGCTGAAGTTGGAGATGAGCATGACGCCGATGGACGAACGGAGGGGATGGAGTCTTCCAGGTTGAATTTTTGCCATTAGCTCCATTTCAATCTGGAAAGACTCAGACGAAGAAAAAGGAACAATTAAAAGATTTAATGACAGCAATGAACAACAGTTCTTTGGCGCTCGGGCCCCGGCAGCTGATCTGAGCTGAGATTTGATGTGAACTCAATGAACATCCCGATAACCGATTAGGGATGCTCTCCCCCAAAAAAGGGGCTGAGGCCGGGGCCCAAAGAAAAGGGGGACCTAAAACTTGTGAGCTGGCTTGAGGGTGCGGAGA
>NW_015125509.1:0-489 GCF_001443285.1 Poecilia latipinna | reverse complement strand
CTGTTTAACTGGGTGTGTGGAGGGCAGTATGAAACTGTACTAAAGCATGAGGATGTAGAGTTACAGACATCACTGAAAACTAAAGTGGAGCTTATTCTAGAGCCTCGTCACTATTTGTCTTCATCTAAGTTTTCTGTGGTCCCTTCATGTCCTTTTCCCTCCAGATACTGTCTCTATCCTCTTTTCATGTCCTCTAATTTGTCTTTCTATGCCTCTTATGACTTATTTCTGCTGTGACTTTCACTATCTATCTCTCAACATTCCTCACCTCCTTATCCCTCCTCTGCCCTGCAACACCCCATTCTCTGCACTTTTCATCCTTTCCTCTTCATCACTTCATGCCACCTCCCGTCTTTCTTCTGTCCCCTAATCATCTCTCGTCTTTTTTTTTTTTTTTTTTTTTTTTTTTTTTTTTAATTTCCCTGGAAAACAGCCCCAATCTTCCCCTTTTTTGCCCCGGGTTTTTATTTGGGGGAAACCAGTTTAGGA
>NW_015125508.1:0-489 GCF_001443285.1 Poecilia latipinna | reverse complement strand
AAGTAAGATAAACTGGTAGAGCCTCCTTCATTTTGCTGGTACAAATGAGTGATCTGGAGAAATGTCTAGGGAACTGTTGAGAAAATAAATTTAAAATAAGCTAGTTTTAAAACTTAACATGTCTTGATTCAAATGGCCTAAATTGTGGTTTTAAATCAGTAACTTATTCTGGCCTATTGACCTTTATGTTACCTGTAGTTACAGCAGATGGTTTGCTAAGATCTTTTGAACTGCCCTTTATCTGTGTGGGAAACAATCAGGAGAAGTTTCAGCTTTTCACACTCATTTGTGAAAAGCCATAAAACAGCAGGAGTTCAGGAGACTCTCTGCCCTCACTTTGTTTAAACAATGGAGACAAATGGTCTTAGATCGTGACTTGCAGGAAGTTTTAAAAAGGGTCAGAGACAGCTTCTGGTTGGATGAGCAAAGGTACGCCTTATCTGAATAAATTAAAGACAAGAATACGCCTTTTCTATAAAACTTTCTACA
>NW_015125507.1:0-489 GCF_001443285.1 Poecilia latipinna | reverse complement strand
GATTTTTTTTTTTTTTAGAGATTATCTAACTCATGGTATTACAAAGTTAAACTTTTAATATACATGTAAAATCTCTTTTTGTTTGTTTAAGTCAGATGCTGCAGCTTTAAGCAGGTTCGGTGTGAGAGTCACTACAAGGTGGAGCAGAAGCGAAGCTCCGTCTGTGAAATATTACTACCTGTAGTACCTGTAGTAGTAATATTACATTACATTACATTACTACCTGTAGCGTAGCAGCGGTTCAACAGGAGAGCAGAACCAGCGTCTTACATCGCAGCTCGAAGACTTAAATCATTTTCCAGGTTATTTGTTTAGCTTTCTGACCATCATGCTAATCCGGGTGAGTGTTTGTAGCTGTGCGCTGCTTTACCTGCTATCTGATCCTCCATATGTCTTTTTACTGCAGTGAGCCTCGATGTAGCCAAACTCCGTCAAGTATCTCATTGTTTTTATGTCGTATTAGCTTCGTTGTGTTGATGCATTTTGACC
>NW_015125506.1:0-489 GCF_001443285.1 Poecilia latipinna | reverse complement strand
TATCATTTAAGCACACCCGTTGCCGTGGCAACCGCCTGTGTAAGCCATAACATTCAGCCCGTTACGATATCAGGTTTTCAGGCTTGAAAACCTGATGTCGCTTAATCCCTGTGTTCAGGGATTAAGTGATCCCTGAACACAGCGTGGTTGATTAGCTAATTTTAAACTCCTGCTCTGCTAGTTATTTTGGTAATGGAACCGAAACGCACAGATTTGCGCAGCACCTTGTAGAAACAATAATTACTGAGATTATTATTTTTGTTGGGTCATTAATATGAACACCTTGTTGATTTTTTTTATTATTTTCTTTTTATTTTCTTATTTTTGTTATTGTTGTTCTTTAATAAAGTTACGAACGTTTTGATAAGGAGTCAGAGGAGGACGTGCTGGTCTCAGCGTCCTGACGGCGTTCAGTTTGTCACCTACCGAGATCGACGTATTGCACCGCTGCTGTACCTATTCATTAAGTGATTAAGTCATGTTTTAGAT
>NW_015125505.1:217-489 GCF_001443285.1 Poecilia latipinna | reverse complement strand
TTGTGGTGGACCACAACATCAGGAAAAAGGAGAAACTGGAGAAATACCAGGGCCTCAGAGAGGAACTGGAGAAGGCCTGGAAGGTGAAGACCACAGTGGTGCCTGTGGTCATCGGGGCCCTCGGGGCAGTCACCCCCAAACTGGAGCAGTGGCTCAAACAGATCCCAGGAACAACATCAGACATCTCAGTCCAGAAATGTGCAGTTCTAGGCACNGTACAGAGGAGCTTATGTGAGAAATCTTACATCACTCTCAGCGTGTGTGAACAAGCT
>NW_015125505.1:0-207 GCF_001443285.1 Poecilia latipinna | reverse complement strand
ANGATACTGCGCAGAACCCTCAAGCTCCCAGGCCTCTGGTAGAGGACCCGAGCTCAGAGGATGAAAGAGAGAGACCACCCACAGAGAGTGAGAGGGGAACTATATATATATATATATATATATATATATATATATATTACACGTTTGATGAAATTGTCACCATAGGAGTTTCTCAAAACATAAACTATTTGGTCAAAAACAAAAAAA
>NW_015125504.1:0-489 GCF_001443285.1 Poecilia latipinna | reverse complement strand
AATACTTTATTCTTAAATTTCTATTTTTTGTAACAAAATTCAAATGGATAAAGAAATAAAGAAAAAAATAGCTCCAACAACTTCTATTCCGCCTTTTCTCGCTCTGTATGTCGGCATTACACACGGACCCGTTGCCATGGCAACCGACAAACAACAGCTCAACGAGCAGATAGAGCAGAGATGACCGACCAAGGGAATCAACACCAAAAAAACTAACATTTCCCACACAAAAAAGTAGCAAAAACAGAACATCCAGTCTGTTACATTATGTTGTCAGGCTTAATGTCTATATTGTGATTATTAATAAGTTTTCGCCTGAACACTGCTGTGGTTGATTAGCTGATTTCAACAGCTGTTCTATTGATGACTTGGTGGGCGGGTTGTTTAGTGCTAACGGAACCAAAACACACCGAACTGCGCAGCACATGCTAAGGTTATCAATGTCAATTGCAGGCCAGCAGCAGTTAGGCTAGTATAACTTGCTCACTT
>NW_015125503.1:0-489 GCF_001443285.1 Poecilia latipinna | reverse complement strand
CATGAAGCTGCTGCATGTTTTTGTCTATGTGTCCTCAGAGGTCAGAGGTCAGTACACAGTGACTCAGCCTGCAGCAGTGAGAGCTGATATTGGAAGATCTGCCACCATCAACTGTAGAACCAGTCAGAATGTTTATGTTTCTGGCAGCTCCCATCGTTTAGCCTGGTATCAACAGAAAGATGGACAAAATCTTAAGTGGCTCATTTATGATGCCAGCTTTCGACAACCAGGGACTCCAAGTCGTTTTTCAGGCAGAGGATCAAACTCTGACTTCACTCTGACCATCAGTGGAGTTCAGGCTGAAGATGCTGCAGTTTATTACTGTCAGAGTCTTCATTACCCCAACAGCCAGCATGTGTTCACACAGTGAAAAACAGCCGTACAAAAACCTTCCTCAGTCAAACTGAACTGAAACTAATGTGACAGTTCAGTGACAGTGGCAGCTGGACATATAAATGAGAAAGAGATGGAGCGAGCTCAAAGACTACT
>NW_015125502.1:0-489 GCF_001443285.1 Poecilia latipinna | reverse complement strand
TGGGAGAGTCTTTGAACTCATATGCAGAAAACACACTGGCAGAGGGAGAGCAGTTAATGATTTATTTGCAAGGAATCAAATGATCTTGGGGGGAGTAAGAAGGAATCAGGAACTCAGTGTCTGCAAGAAGACAGATAAAGTTAGACCAAAGCTGTGAGGTGATTATTTGAGATCTGGAAGGGTGAGTTACTTGATCCAGGGAGGATGCCAAACCTGAAGGGGAACGCTCGGTGCCACGAGGCTTTTGACTCCATGGCACTTTAAATTTGACTCAGGTGGATTTGATTCAGAACCAGATTTGTTCTTTGTAATTTCTGGACAGTAAAACTATTGATCTGTAAATCAATAGACAAATTTAGATAAAAATATTATCCATCTTTCTGTCCTATATTTGTATAAGATAAAGAGGATTTGGCCCTCATGTTTTCCACTTAAAGCTCTGGTTTACACAGTAAATGCAACATGGTGAAATTTAATAGACGACACTCT
>NW_015125501.1:0-489 GCF_001443285.1 Poecilia latipinna | reverse complement strand
TTGATTAACTGTCAAACAGTTGAAACAGTTGGAATGCGTTTTAGTTCATTTGTAATATAGAAATGTTATAATTAAATACATGTAAGGTAAATTTAATGATATTACATAAAGTAAGGTTTATAGGGTTTATAGGTTAAGGTGTAAAAGGTGAGAACCACTAAGAGTTACTAATGGTATTTTGTTTTATAGCTCTTACGGTGTGTTCATGTACAAAGGCTGTTGACTAAAGAAATATGAACCATCAGTTTGAGAGACCATCGTTTCAACCGGGACGCTACAGGGTGTCTTGTCTTGGCTCTCTTCCTCTCTGGTGTTGGTTCTTCGGACGATCCTACATCGTGGCACTACGCATGCTCAGCCCGATAATAGAACACACGCTTTGTATACAACAGACAGCTATCTTGACGCACAAAGTTTGGAAAACTGACATGGCAGCACAGATCATCGGAACCGGTTGTGATTATGATGCATTAAATGTCGGTGACGTAG
>NW_015125500.1:0-489 GCF_001443285.1 Poecilia latipinna | reverse complement strand
ATTTCAATATTATTTTTCATGTCAGTGTTAATGTCATGAGGCTGATGACTCCATGACGCTTTCAATTTGACTCATTAGGATTTGATTAAGAACCAGATTTGTTCTTTGTAATTTCTGTCCAGTAAAACTATTAATCTATAATCAATAGACAGGTTTATATAAAGATATAATCCATGTTTCTGTCTCATATTTGTATGGCATTAAAAGGAACTTTTGTTTTTCCACTGAAAGCTCTGGTTTGCACAATAAATGCCATGTGGGTGAAATTTTATGGATGATACTGTGATGTCCCATTCTCCTGAAGGCAGCACAGAGCTGCACCACCAGAAACACTGAAGAGAAGAAGAGCTGTGATTAATGTAGTTACAGTTCTATCCATGTTTTAATGTTGCAGAGCTCAGTCGGTTTGCAAATAGTTCAAAGTTTAAACTGGCATGTCGTTCATCTTTTATCTGATCATTTTGTGTAATATTTAACAACTAGAAAATG
>NW_015125499.1:0-489 GCF_001443285.1 Poecilia latipinna | reverse complement strand
TGGCTAAACAGTCTCTGCGGTTCTTCTCTACCTGTAATGTTACGGTATTTAAATATAAGTAATACAGCTTGGCCATTCAGGAGATGAAAACTGAAAACTTTAAATGCCTGCTGGAAAAATCTGTGGCCAGAGGCAGCGCAAAACCCGACCGGGGGCTCGCTTGACCAGATCCATCGCTCTGCCGTAGATACAGCTGTGAATCTCGCGGGGCAGGTTGGAGGAGACGCTTTAATGACACGACTCCAGATCACATTAAGGCCGGATTGATGAACAGGTTTTGTTCTTTGGTTTCAATGTAGAGTATTTATGCTGTATAATTGTAAAAACTAAAGGTAACTACTTCGCGGATTTCACTTATCGCAGGTTATTTTCAGAACGCAACCCCCGCGAAAAACGAGGAATCACTGTTCTTCTAAATCTGCTCCTTAGTGGTATCTTTTCAGGGTTGCTACTGCATCTAGTGCCGTGGGGTGGTAACACAACTAATAT
>NW_015125498.1:0-489 GCF_001443285.1 Poecilia latipinna | reverse complement strand
TTCGAGTGGCATAGCCTCCTGACTACCAGTAGTTCATTTTTGTCCTCTGTACAGGCCATTTCTAAACTTGAATATCTCCCACCCCCTGCATTCTACTGAATTAATTCCTTTTGGTATCTGGAGAGGACATTTAGGGCTTTTCAATGATACCACATGTGAAGGGGTGGGGCTTTTGTACGTATCTTTTTCTAATTCATAAAAATTGCGTTCATCAGTAATAACACATTTTGTGGGACGAGACAAAGTAAGTGCATAAAACCTTTTATTACCTTACAAAGAATGTGGGATTTAAAAAAATGGTGATTGGACAATATTTTTTTTCTGGTAGTCAGGAGGATAGTGGTGATTTTAAGATAAGAAATGTATTCCTGTGGACGACCTAAAATCTGTATAAAACAAGCAAACAGTTGTTTGGTTGTCTGGAATGAACAAATTATATGCCAGTTTCAGTATATTGGTTTGTTTACAGGTAGAAAATAGAAGGTGGAC
>NW_015125497.1:0-489 GCF_001443285.1 Poecilia latipinna | reverse complement strand
GCCATATTTTGTCTTCTCTTCTTTGTGGTACATTATGGGTCAAAATAACTCAATTTTAAAAAATTCTATAAATTTAACAGGACTTCGAACAAGGTGCTACGGTAATGAGTTTTGCACCTCTGGACACTCACTTTTATTAAAATATATTTTATTATTTAATAGGAAATCATTAGATATTACAATATTGAGCTAGTTTACATTATTTTACACAAGTTGGTAGTATTTTTTTATAAACCAGCTTGAATAATTACAATGATAAATTGAGGTGAAAGCATTTTTTTTTACTGTGGACGCATTACGGTAATGAATTTCTGACTCTAAAATTAGTTAAAAAACATTTTAAAAAATATTTTGGTAACTAACAATTAACTGTGCCAAATATTAGAAATGATGATTGTTCAAATAAAAGTGAATTATTTTTAATTTTCATGAGTATGACTTTAAAATCTTCTTAGACATTCAAAGTACTGGGTTCGTGAGAATCACCCA
>NW_015125496.1:0-489 GCF_001443285.1 Poecilia latipinna | reverse complement strand
TGATCAGTAATGATCTGGTGGAACCAGCAGCTGCTGCCTTGGTTCATGACTGTCATTTGTGCAGACAGGAAGTGCAGCTGCTGCACGGCGCTGCAGCTTCCTGGAGGAAGTTCTGCCGACCTGTTTCATACTGCAAAGTGACTCGGATCCGCCGCCGCCGCCTGGGCCTCAGGCGGCCTGCTGACATGGGGCAGGAAGTGACATCACCACCCAGAGCGCTGCGGTTCAGAGCAGAACAGCTCTGACAGGAAGCGCGCTCTGAGTTCATCGGCAGGCGAGATGAAGAGGAGAAGAAGAGAAGAGGCCTCCAGAGTCACTGGAGCACCTCAGGGTCAGAACCGATGTCCAAACGAGCCCAGAATGAACAAACCCACCCATCCAGAATCAGGTTCTGGAGGTTCTGGAGCACCATGAAGGAAATCTCTGTTCTACACTGTAAAAACTCAAAACCTCACCAAGTAGTTCTGCTTTTATCATAAGGTAGGAACC
>NW_015125495.1:6543-7033 GCF_001443285.1 Poecilia latipinna | reverse complement strand
AATCGAGGCTGAGTGTCTCACAGAATCACTAATCTGTCTCTCT
Organism: Poecilia latipinna; assembly: GCF_001443285.1. Lineage (NCBI taxonomy): Eukaryota > Metazoa > Chordata > Actinopteri > Cyprinodontiformes > Poeciliidae > Poecilia > Poecilia latipinna. Next base: position 6,990 of record NW_015125495.1, on the reverse strand, counting down.
GAAACACACACACAGCACAGTGGAGGTCTGACTCCAAAACTCTTTTTAACTCCCCCTCACAGGCACAAATAGCGGCTTATTGATCTCAAAGTTGGTCATGACATAGATACACATGCCTGCTCCCGTATGTTTTCAAAATTTTCCTAGGGCTTATGGTTTTTTGTCAGGGTCCTGGAGACCGACGCTGGGTGTCTCACAAGTATAGAAACCAGCATCCTGCCTGACAGAGAGAGCCAGCCCAGGTGCAGATAATTAATTACCATAGCAACGCCCCTAGACAGAGGCAGTGAGTATTCCCACAGCGCTGAATCAGATCTCACAATGCATTGAGGGAAGAATACATATTTCCTGTGACTTTTCATGTTTTGCTTACATAAAATTATTACTTGTCTGAATTTTTGAGTGTAAATTTAAAATCCTTAGTATGAAAATTGAATTTATTTTTAG
>NW_015125495.1:0-312 GCF_001443285.1 Poecilia latipinna | reverse complement strand
CATACGGAAGCGCATTGCTATCATGCAGGAAAAAAAAAAATTCGATCGCTATCTCGTTATAACGAGTTACGTATCTCGTTTTAACGAGTTACTATCTCGTTTTAACGAGTTACGTATCTCGTTTTAACGAGTTACGTATCTCGTTTTAACGACTTACGTATCTCGTTTTAACGACTTACGTAACTCGTTAAAACGAGATACTTAAGTCGTTAAAACGAGATAGTAACTCGTTAAAACGAGATACGTAACTCGTTATAACGAGATAGCGATCTAATTTTTTTTTTTCCTGCATGATAGCAATGCGCTTCCGTA
>NW_015125494.1:0-490 GCF_001443285.1 Poecilia latipinna | reverse complement strand
GAAATGCCACATCGAATCCAGTGTTTTTCAGCACCGGTCCACCAGGCACACTGCCCTGCAAGTTTTAGCCATTTCCCTAATTCAGCACACATGATTTTAATTAACATTTGATTAACAAGGTTTTGCTGAACTGAAAGCATGCAGGTCAGTTTGCCTTGAGGATAAGGTTTGGGGAAAAACTAGTAATCAAAGTGTTGAGGTGTTTCTTGCACCACTCACCACCGCCTGCCATTCAAACGCCCAACCCCCTTCCCTCCACCCGCCAAAAACACACACACACCTCTTTCCCCCCACCTGGGCCCATCTACCCCTCAATCGGGTGAAACAACTTTAATTTTAAGTGAGGGTTTTTCATTTTTAACATTTTATTTTTTAAAAGATTGNTTTGNCTAGTGGCCTTTATTTGATAGTTAATTGACAGGAAGGTGGGTAATGAGAGAAGGGGGGTAATGCAGCAAAGGTTGCCAAGGTCAGGAATTGAACCTGTGAC
>NW_015125493.1:0-490 GCF_001443285.1 Poecilia latipinna | reverse complement strand
AGGACGAAAAGTGGGATTTTCGACAGCTATTGACACCTAGTTCTGCCGCGCGCATGGAGATTGAGGGCTATCGGCAAGAGGTTTTTGTCATAGTGGAAAATTGTAGAGAACTGCCAAGAATGGTCAAAAACGCTGTGTGTCCGTGTTCCCCTATCACCCCCCACCCGTTGGGCCTAGGAGAGGTTTTCGTATTTAAATGAAGTTGCTGAGTGCCATGCAAATGCAAATCAACTGTTGAGCACCAGCCTTTTGACTCTAATTCCTGTTGTAGCTAAACCATTTTACCTTCTGTTCACCTGTTTACTAGAACCAGACCTGGCCAAAACTCCCCAGTGTTATTAATTGAGAAATAATGAGATTTAAGTATAAAACAGGCATTAATGCTGAAAATGTTCTAATGTTACAAAGTCACACAAATGGAACAAATTTAGTGTGACATTCACCATCCAGCACTGAATACACTTAGCTCAACTTAGGGATGTAACCTTAA
>NW_015125492.1:0-490 GCF_001443285.1 Poecilia latipinna | reverse complement strand
CTGTTGTACCCTGCCCCCGTCACTCGCAGACATAGGGCAGCACCGACCCATGACGACTTATGGCTGCAACCACACACCCACGGGGTCACGGATCGACACCCAAACCCGTATTTCTTCAAATAACCAAATGTCCCCATGTGGCTAAAGTCATTCCTCAGGGCAAAGGTGACCTCCCCCAGATCGCTTCCGACCCCCCCACACCTCCATCCCGCCTTTGGAAACGCTTTCCCCATTCGCCTGACTCCACATGTCCGGAATGAGCCCAAACGGCATCACCCCCGAACTCAGAGAAACCCTCTCCACTGTCGAACACCTGGACACTTCCAAAACCAATACAAGAGCGCCCCCGAGTGTGTCTGGCACGACACTGCCCGTCCGCCCGAATGGCTAAAACTGATCCCCAAATCCCCATTCATGTGCTGCACCGTGGCCAGGGGGATCGTCATAGACTCTAGGCAGCAGAAACCGCCATGGCGTGGCATTTTCAATT
>NW_015125491.1:0-490 GCF_001443285.1 Poecilia latipinna | reverse complement strand
ATTGGCGAATAAATAAAACAAGAATGCAGAGCATTATCATTGCTCTTTGTTTTTGTCTCCTGTCATGGTGGCAGACATTGCAGCAGGAGCGATGATGAGAACAGTCTCCTTCTGCTTGGTTACTTCTTGCTTGTTGCGCTCTGGACAGTGTTCATAATTGAGCGTTGTTTACCGTTAATTGATGTGTTTAATAGTGCAGACAGTTGTGGTTTCTGACATTGGCAGTATGGGCAACCGCACAGGGCGTTATCTTTTTAGGGATGGCAGGAGACCTCAGTGGATTGTGCTACAGAGATGAAAGCAAAACAAAATGAAGAAGAGTTTGAATTGATACTGGTTAAATTAATTTCAGCTCTAAGTATTTAATATCTGGGTGTTTTTAGGGGAACGTGGATCTTTCAGATCAATTAAAGAAGCAATTTTGATAGGTGCACTTAATTTTATTGTGTCATGTAGTGCTGGGTGCTAGTCTTGGTCTTGATTTGGTCTC
>NW_015125490.1:0-490 GCF_001443285.1 Poecilia latipinna | reverse complement strand
CTTACAAAGAGCATCAACACCACAGAACTGGAGGTAAAATAGAAAATATTACACTAAAGCCACAATAGCTTTAGTGGAAGCTTTAGAAATGTTTGTTTAGTATTTTGAATTTACATTTTTATTCTACTTATAGAAGAACACATTCAATAACATTTAGAGTTAATTTTACAAACATTGTATTTAATTCTACCTTGTTTCTGATAGAGCCATTTATTTATATACAGCTGAGAGCCTGTCCATGTGGAGGGTTCAGAGGATCTATATTATTTTCAGATTATGTTTATCATATTATTCTCTAATGGCATGTTGATAGTTTTAATAAATATGTTAAAAACTATTTTATAAAAGCTACTAATGTAGCTTCTAAGGTGATTAGAATATTATGATGTATATCAACATTAAAGTAACAAAATTTTAAATATTTCAGGTGTTCAAGGCTATGTACCTGAAGTTCCTACCAAAAAGAACATAAATAACATCAAATAAACAT
>NW_015125489.1:0-490 GCF_001443285.1 Poecilia latipinna | reverse complement strand
TTTTCTAAAGTCACTTGCAGATTTAACGAGTTGCGGGTTGCTGTTTTTTGGGCTTGTTTTTGGATTTGAAGTTACTCTGTTGAACTAGGAAATTACTACAGACGCATAATAAACCCCAGAATTTGACTCCCATCCAGTTAGTTTTAGTACTAACTACAACTAATGATGAACAGGCTCTCCATGTTCATCATTTTCCAAATGATCCATCCCACTGTGTCTTTGTTAATATCAAGTTAATATAGTTGCTATGAATGACGCCGAGTTTCACGTTGCGCTGCAGAAAACTGTAAACATCGAGACTAATACAAACAGCTCAATAAATGTAAAAACAGCCACGAATGAACGTGTTTGTATTGTTGCACAACTAAACACCATAATAATCTTTAATATTAAGATAAGTGTAACAAATTTGTGCAGCAGATCATCTGAGTTGTGGAGCCGGAGAGCTCTGTGTGCTGCGCTCTGACAGCAAATGCAGGGCGGTAACACA
>NW_015125488.1:0-490 GCF_001443285.1 Poecilia latipinna | reverse complement strand
TGCACCTGCTGGCAGGGTGATTGCAAGCGAGCCAATAGCGCCAGAGGGCGCTCAGTATAAAAGTAGAGGTGAGCTCCAGTCTGACGTTGTTTGCTGTTGACACACCGCGCTTCCGGGTTGAGCTGTCTGTGCGCCGAGTACAGGTGAGGTTGGCTACCTGCGTATTTACAGCTGCTTATACATCGTACTCATGTAGAGCCTTTTATCAGCAGAAACGGACGGGCGTATTTACCTCTACGTTGATCGTGGGTGAGGTGGTTCCTTCAAAAAGTGCCAACATTGAGCGTTCCCATTTGGGTGCAAGTGTGGAGAGCTTGGCCTAATTGGTAGGTGGAATGAGTGACAAATCTTGTTTTTTATTCTTTTATTTCAAACTGTTTTATTATTTAGGAATTTCGACTGGTTGCCACACATAACGCTGCTGCTTTGCCTGCACCAAGTCACTGCTTACTTAGTAGTTGCAAGAGAGAGACCGGCTGCCTGGGACACG
>NW_015125487.1:0-490 GCF_001443285.1 Poecilia latipinna | reverse complement strand
CCACTGTGCTTTCTGAGGGGAAATAACGAGGGGAATCCCAAACAGCTGACACGGCGCAACCTGAAGTCCAGCGGACATCGGAGATGATATGTGGAAACAACATTAATATTTATTTATTTATTTATTTCGTGCAAAGAATATAGAAATGACAAGGAGAGGAGTTGGAGCCAAATTGCTACCGCAGTTGATAAACCGGGTAAGTTTTCAGCTGTTCTTCGTTAACGTGACATAAATAGGTAATAATGATTTTCATTCAGTCAGAACTTTACGCTGACTCTAGCCACATGCGTCACTGGTAGATTCTAGTAAAGCATTGATTAATGCCTGATTTTAAAATTAGTTAACTGGACTTGTAGCTGGACACCACACGGCACGACGAACCCGATCGAACCGTTATACCTAGGATTTCTGTCGGCTAATGTGTCATCAAAACCTAATGTGTCAGGTTTTGAAAATTGGCCGACAACTCGTGTAGTGTGCGCTGGACATT
>NW_015125486.1:0-490 GCF_001443285.1 Poecilia latipinna | reverse complement strand
GAATTTCATTATCTTTAAAAATGAGTGAGTTATATTTGCATCTTCTGATGAGTTCCTGTAAGGGCTCATTTAATGTTTCCTTCTGCTTAGATTTTGATATTAGAACCACTGAATGACCAAATGCCTGATCACTAAACAGTTCTAGGACTTTGCAGAGTTTCTTCTGTTGCTCATTTGTGAAGCTTTCAGGCTGAACAACCAGTAAGAACAAGTGAGGTCCAGGATCAGAGAGGCTCACACAAACTTCCACATGTTCTTTAAGTTCGGCTTCAGGAATCCTGGGGTGAAGCAGATCTGGGGTGTTGATGAGAACCAGTTTTTTCTTCTGGATCATTTTGTGGACTCTCATGGAAAAGTTTGGTTGCTCTTCAGTGTTGAAGGCAGGAGCTCCCAGAATTGAGTTTGCAATCCGACTCTTTTCTGACCAGCTGTCCCCCAACAGGATGAGCCTCAATTGTGACACTGTGAAGAAAATATACATGAAAATAAC
>NW_015125485.1:0-490 GCF_001443285.1 Poecilia latipinna | reverse complement strand
CCGTCCTTATTTTTATTTCAATCGAACATATTAAAAGGTTTACAGAACAGTTTGCATGCAATCACAAACGAAAACACATCTTAATTTTTCTTAAATTTATTTGGTGTAAATCATTGATATCATACTCAAAAGTATTTTTTTTTTTTTAAGGCTTTTAAATCAAGCTAACAACAAGCACAACAAAACCCCTCCGGTTTTATATTTTACTGAGTTATTTTTAAATACCGAATTAAAGTATTGTGACCGATACGTCTGACATGTATTTGTAGTAAATATTCTTAATATCCTGTTCAAACTAGCACATAAATTGTAAATAAAGGTTTTAAAAAAAATTGAATAGACACGTCATCTTATTCGTTCCTAAGTCGTCAGTATCGGACGCTTAGGGAACGGTACAGCATTCAATGAGAGAACCCTTCGCGTCACATATTGACGCCAAGGGGGTACCCTCGGCGTCAATATGTGACGAGTTGGGAGTGAGAATGTGTTG
>NW_015125484.1:0-490 GCF_001443285.1 Poecilia latipinna | reverse complement strand
ATAGAGGAAGTTTAGCCTCAGCTTTTATAAGTGAAGAATGTCCCTACAGGTCACCATTTACTATGGAGTTGGATGTGACTCATATGGAGCTAAAACCGTCTCATAATTCACAAATGCACAAGACGAGATTCACACTGGCCCCGGCCCGGGCCCAGATGGGTGCCCACGGGGCCTCGGGTCTGGAGGTGCCAGGGAGGGAGGAATGGCTTCAAGTCGCTTTAATGTCTGATTTTAGACGGAGAAAGTTGCTTTCCCTCAATGGAATATATAATAGTCAGTCCCAGTGACTGCTTCACTCACGGTTTAGCCAATGTGCTTCCTGGGGCCCGGTCATTGGCCCCGCCCCCGCCCCGACTCTGACTTGTTCCGCCAGTGATCTAATATATTAGCTATTTATCTCCATGTTATCGTTATTAATGTTAATCGATTTAATTGTGCCACTATCATCACAATGTGGTACGTTGGTGCGGATGCACCTTTAAGGTGAGTG
>NW_015125483.1:0-490 GCF_001443285.1 Poecilia latipinna | reverse complement strand
TTATGTTCTTTTTCCACAGATTGAAAAAAAAGTGATATTTTTCACATCTTTATGATACAAGTATAGTGAACTGGTTTATTCTAAAGTTGGGCCTAAAGCCTTAAAAGTCTGCAATACAGCAGCCAGCAAAGAGACTGGCAAGAGAACCATTAATTTCCATAATGAACAGCATTAATCCAGTTCAGCTTCGACAGAAAACATTATTTCTGCTCTTTGAACATGTAGCATTATGAATAGTCACCTATGAGAGCCGGTCTCTCTTTTACTCATCATCTGCTAGCAAATGACATTGAGGAGACAGTGAACTAGTAAAACTGATGAAGCATGACTCAATATTTACCTCATCACTAACAAATTTCTTTAAAAAATACCTGCAGTAACAATGTGTGTCCTTACAGAGCTTTGTTGGAGGCTTTAACCACTGGCAGCAGCCTCAGAAGAGCCTCCTCTGAAGCAGAGTATTTCTTCAGGTCAAACACATCCAGATCTT
>NW_015125482.1:0-490 GCF_001443285.1 Poecilia latipinna | reverse complement strand
AGCGACCACAACAACAGAGTCTCCATCGACAACAAAAGCTGCTCCAACTACAACTACAGCTGCAGCGACCACAACCACCGAGGCTCCATCAACAACAACAGCTGCTCCAACTACAACCACAGCTTCTCTAACAACAACAGCTGCTCCAACTACAACCACATCTGCTCAGACATCAACCACAGCAGTTCCGACAACGACAGCTGCCTCAACTACAACCACATCTGCTCAGACATCAACCACAGCTGCTCAGACATCAACAACAGCTGCTCTGAAAACAACAACAGCTGCTCCAACTACAACCACAGCTGTTCAATCAACAACCAATGCTGCAGCGACCACAACCACAGAGGCTCCAACAACAAGGACAGCTGCTCAAAATACAACCACAGCTTCTCCAACAACAACCACAGCTGCTCCAACTACAACCACAGCTTCTCCAACAACAACCACAGCTGCTCCAACTACAACTACAGCTGCAGCGACCACAACC
>NW_015125481.1:0-490 GCF_001443285.1 Poecilia latipinna | reverse complement strand
CATTTATGTAATGTTTGCAACTTGTAATTTCTACTAATTTAGCTTTCTATTTTGGGAAATTTAGAATTTATTTAAGTTAAGTTTAGATCCACAATCTGTAGTTAATTTGTATATTTGAATTGATTATGTTGGTCATTGGTTAGACTCTCCCATTAATTTAAGTAATTAAAACACACCGGGTGCTGAGTGGAGGATTGTTTGGCAAATGTTTGGTGTGTGGATGGGAGGTTTTTTGTAAATGATTTTTTGACCACTTTCACTTTTCACTTTTCATTTTTTTGTACTTGAAACGGCATATTAAGATTACTTTCATTTTTGACTAAGTTGTAGGACATTTTTGGTCATTATTTTGTCGCTATTTTTACAAGAAATAAATAATATATTTTTTCAAACAAATTAAGTCGGAAGTGCGTTCAAATCAAAAACCACCTGTTAACACCCACGGCCTTTGTTGGAATATTGTTTTTTGGAAACGAGAAGGCCGCGACAT
>NW_015125480.1:0-490 GCF_001443285.1 Poecilia latipinna | reverse complement strand
TTAGTATGTGTCGTTTTTTGACATTATAGGTTAGTATGTGTCATTTTTTGACATCATATGTTACTATGTGTCATTTTGGTTGTTTTTTGACATCATAGTTTAGTATGTGTCATTTTTTGACATCATAGGTTAGTATGTGTCATTTTGGTTGTTTTTTGACATAATAGTTTAGTGTCTTTTTTGTCATATTTGACATCATAGTTTAGCATGTGTGATTTTGGTCGTTTTTTGACATCATAGATTAGTATGTGTCATTTTTGTCGTTTTTTTGTCATCATAGGTCAAAAAACGAGCTATGATGGTCGTTTTTGAAATTAAAATGTCATTTTATCTCATTTTTGACATCATAGTTTAGCATGTGTCATTTTATCTCATTTTTACATCATAGTTTAGTATGTGTCATTTTTTGACATCATAGTTTAGTATGTTTCATTTTATCTCATATTTGACATCATAGTTTAGTATGTGTCATATTTGACATCATAGTTTA
>NW_015125479.1:0-490 GCF_001443285.1 Poecilia latipinna | reverse complement strand
AGCTCAGTGTCTCTCCAGAAGAGGGTCAATGGAGGTCAGAACTGTAAAGATGATGAGCGACACTATCATGTGAAGGTCTATAGATGTGATCACACAAAATATGAAATCTGTGGAGGATCGCTGATCAGTGATCAGTGGGTTCTGACTGCAGCTCACTGCTGGAACTCAAATCCAGGATGGTAAGTGAAGAAAAGGTTTACTGAAATATCACCAATAACTTATTGTTTCTTTAACAATTTTGTCTTTCTTGCCTAGGGCTAATGAGGCACATGTAGGACTACATCCTAACAGGGCTTGAAGGAAGATTTATTCAATCACTCAACGTGAGGTTTATAGAGACAGCAACGGTCGTGAACATGACATCATGCTTCTGAAACTGCAAAGGAAAACAACAATCCAACCAGTCAAACTACCTGACTGTCCAGATACTCTCCCACTGGAGGTTTTATCTTCTCAACTTTCAGAATTTGGTTCTTGATCTGCCAGATGA